>NC_135223.1:10345765-10645765 GCF_052324685.1 Brachyhypopomus gauderio
CTGCCTTTGTGCTGTGTTTACTAAAAGCAAGAAGTCATTTTCTTTTGGACTTTACTCTTCATCATACAAGTATCTAAACTTAGCCTTAGCCATTTTAGACACTCGTGAGAAATTTGTAGGGCAGCTGAAGTGTGTTTTGATGATGTTTGATAGTGTGATAGTGTTTTTGATAACTTGGGTAAAGGTAGGGGGTCTCTGAAGGTCAGCAGGCCTCTCAGTGTCAATAACTCATATGTTGCTGGGAGGAGCTGTGGTTTTAGGGCTAGAAGAAAGGAAGCATGACAGTGAAAAAATGAAAGAAAATTAGACAAATGAATTATTTTAAATAATGGTTATTTTAAATAATGATTATTTTAAATAATGTTTTTAGCTTTTTGTAATTTTCTGTCCTGCATTTTTCCTGGCACTGAAAACGTAAAAATTCTTAAAATACTGAAATGCTGGCTTGACTGGTAATTACATAAATGGTCTCTAACTTGAGCACAGTACTGTGTGTGTATATATAACCACCATGTTTTTTATAAAGCAGATTTTTCCTATTGTCCAAAATACTAATAATAATAATAATAGACTTGGACTTAATAGATTTAATAATAATAATGCTGTTGAAAACACATCAAGTGACAGACTTGGGGTGTAGCGGCAGCAGGTGTAGCTCAGGTGTAGCTCGGGGTGTAGCGGCAGCAGGTGTAGCTCAGGTGTAGCTCGGGGTGTAGCGGCAGCAGGTGTAGCTCAGGTGTAGCTCGGGGTGTAGCGGCAGCAGGTGTAGCTCAGGTGTAGCTCGGGGCGTAGCGGCAGCAGGTGTAGCTCAGGTGTAGCTCGGGGCGTAGCGGCAGCAGGTGTAGCTCAGGTGTAGCTCGGGCGTAGCGGCAGCAGGTGTAGCTCAGGTGTAGCTCGGGGTGTAGCGGCAGCAGGTGTAGCTCAGGTGTAGCTCGGGGCGTAGCGGCAGCAGGTGTAGCTCAGGTGTAGCTCGGGGCGTAGCGGCAGCAGGTGTAGCTCGGTGCGTAGCGGCAGCAGGTGTAGGCAGCGAGCGAAGGCGGTGGTGTTGAATGGTCTCTGTCTGGCAGGGTGGAGGAGGGTGAGGAGGAGAGTCAGAAAGAGAAGCTGGTTCTCTCAGAGGACTGTGAGCTCATCACCACGGTGGCCGTGATCCCCGGGCGCCTGGAGGTCACCACGCACCACATCTACTTCTACGACGGCAGCAGCGAGAAGGACGAGACGGAGGAAGGTACCGTAGTGACACGCCGCCGTTCTGCTCCACCCAAGCCGTATTTATAAGAGCCTTGCGTTCTTCTCGTGGCCGGCTCGTGATTGCTGACCCTCTGCGTCCTGGTGCAGGCATTGGCTTCGACTTCAAGCGGCCGCTGGGCCAGCTACGGGAGGTCCACCTGAGGAGATTCAACCTGCGCCGCTCGGCCCTGGAGCTCTTCTTCATCGACCAAGCTCACTACTTCATCAACTTCAAGAAGAAGGTGCGAGGAACCCACCTGGATTAGAATGCCAGTACACGGGCCTTAACAGCTCTGTGCTTAAGACGTATACATGACACATGACCCTGAAGGTTCTGTATGCACTGCTGTGAACATAGGGGCGTATGTTTTTGTGTGTGTCCGTTGTGTGTTTTTGTGTTTGCGTGGGTGTGTCTTCTCTGACTACCGCAGGTGAGGAACAAGGTGTACACCAGGATTCTCGGCCTCCGCCCCGCTAATCTGTTTTACTTCGGTTCCCGGTCCCCTCAAGAGCTCCTGAAAGCCTCCAACCTCACGCAGGTATGTGTGCCAACCCCGTCAGGCTCCAGACCATCGAATGCAGCGCTGCACACCATCTTCACGCCCTCATTTTCATATATTGAACCGTAAGAAAGGTTTGCAGACTCATCGCGCTCGTGTTTTTTGGATATATTCAGTTATATTGTGTGTATCCAACAGAAATGGGTATGCAGAGAGATCTCAAACTTTGAGTATCTCATGCAGCTAAACACCATCGCTGGGCGCACTTACAACGACCTGTCCCAGTACCCTGTGGTAAGCTCCGCCTCCTTACTTTTGCTATGGTGCTTGGTTTTATTTTTTTGTAAATAATTCATCATGGCACGAACCTAAATTCGCAAGACGCAAACCAGCAGCGTGTGTGTGTGTGTATGTGTGTGTGTGTGTGTGTGTGTGTGTGTTTTCAGTTCCCTTGGGTACTGTGTGACTACACCTCTCCTGTGTTGGACTTGGAAGACCCGGCCGTGTTCAGAGATTTGTCCAAGCCCATTGGAGTGGTCAACCCCCGCCATGCCCAGAGTGTCCGAGAAAAGTGAGTCACTTCACCCTTCTACACAAACCCTAAATCTCAGGCAAACATTCCAAACCAGCTGCTTTAAAACAAGCCACTTTGAGAATGCTAATGTTTAGTTAGGCTGGACTAATGACTAATGGCTTCTTTGTCAAATCTAAGTCTGTTCTGTAAACAGTCAAAAAGAAAAACATGATTCTATCTTCATGATTCTTTTCATTTGTTAATCATTAGTAAGGTATGCGTTTAATTGGAGGTAATTACTTATACTTAGTATTAGTTATAGTATATACGGTATATATATATATATATATATATATACACTGTGTGTGTGTGTGTGTTTTAGGTATGAGAGCTTTGAGGATCCTTCTGGCACTGTGGATAAGTTTCACTATGGTACACACTACTCAAACGCAGCGGGGGTGATGCACTACATGATCCGCATGGAGCCCTTCACCACCCTGCACATCCAGCTGCAGAGCGGCAAGTAGGGCCTCCCAACACCACTCAACACACAGCACCGCCCACTCAACACACACTCAACACATAGCACCACCCACTCAACACACAGCACCGCCCACTCAACACACACTCAACACATAGTACCGCCCACTCAACACACACTCAACACACAGCACAGCCCACTCAACACACACTCAACACATAGCACCACCCACTCAACACACACTCAACACACTGCACCGCCCACTCAGCACCACCCACTCAACACAGCACCGCCCACTCGACACACACTCAACACATAGCACCACCCACTCAACACACACTCAACACATAGCACCGCCCACTCAACACACACTCAACACACAGCACAGCCCACTCAACACACACTCAACACATAGCACCACCCACTCAACACACACTCAACACACAGCACCGCCCACTCAGCACCACCCACACAACACAGCACCGCCCACTCGACACACACTCAACACATAGCACCACCCACTCAACACACACTCAACACATAGCACCGCCCACTCAACACACACTGAACACATAGCACCACTCACTCAACACATAGCACCACCCACTCAACACACAGCACCGCCCACTCAACACATAGCACCACCCACTCAACACATAGCCCCGCCCCCTCAACACACACTCAACACATAGCATCATCCACACAACACACAGCACCGCCCACTCAACACACACTCAACACATAGCAGCACCCACTCAACACCTACTGAACACATAGCACGGCCCACTCAACACACACTCAACACATAGCACCACTCACTCAACACACACTGAACACATAGTAGCACCCACTCAACACCTACAGAACACATAGCACCGCCCACTCAACACACACTCAACACACAGCACCGCCCACTCAACACACACTCAACACATAGCACCACCCACTCAACACACACTGAACACACAGCACCGCCCACTCAACACACACTCAACACATAGAACCACCCACTCAACACACAGCACCGCCCACTCAACACACACTCAACACATAGCACCATCCACACAACACATAGCACCGCCCACTAAACACACACTCAACACATAGCACCACCCACACAACACACACTCAACACATAGCACCACCCACTCAACACACACTCAACACATAGCACCATCCACACAACACACAGCACCGCCCACTCAACACACACTCAACACATAGCACCACCCACTCAACACACACTCAACACATAGCACCACCCACTCAACACACACTCAACACATAGCACCATCCACACAACACACAGCACCGCCCACTCAACACACACTCAACACATAGCACCACCCACTCAACACACAGCACCGCCCACTAAACACAGCACAGAACACACACTAGACGCACAGCACTGCACACTGAACACACAGTACCGCCCACTCATCACATAGCACCGCTTACTAAAAACACATTGAACACACAACACAGAACGCACATGATCACATATCAGCGCACACTGAACACGCACTACGCTGCCCTTTGTGTGGGAACCAGGATTAGCCACTGGGTGGCAGTAGTGCACTTTGTCCAGGTCTTGGCTTTTTTCACTGTGCAGTGAGAGAGCTACGCCAAAAAATGATTACTGTTTATGAAGTGAAGATGCAGAATACCGCCAAGGGCACAACTACAGCTGTCACTTCATACAAAACAATCTGATCACGCAGGTTTTTGTGTCGGCAAAACATACGAGTTCACGTAGGGTATTCATAGGTGGATAGGGAGAAGTCCAGGCCTACTGATGTATGCCCTTTCTGTGTGTGTGTGTGTGTGTGCTTGTGCGTGTGTACAGGTTTGACTGTGCAGACAGGCAGTTCCACTCGGTAGCAGCTGCGTGGCAGGCTCGCATGGAGAGCCCTGCGGATGTGAAAGAACTCATCCCCGAGTTCTTCTACTTCCCTGAATTCCTGGAAAACATTAATGGTAAAATGTCCACAGAGCAGCTCCCTTGAAACTGGTGCACTTACAGAGTCACTCTGGAAAACTGCATATGCCTTATTCTTTGCACCTCTTTTCCTCTCATTATAAAATGTGTGTGTGTGTGCGTGTACGTGTGTTTACGTGTGTGTGTGTGTTTACAGGGTTTAATCTGGGCTCTCTGCAGTTGAATCAGGAACAAGTGAATGATGTGGTTCTTCCACGCTGGGCTGCTTCTATGGAAGATTTCATCAGAAAGCACCGCCAAGCACTGGTGAGCTGCGTGTGCACACGTCCACACACCGTGGTCCGCGCACACATAAACACTGGTGAGCTGCGTGTGCACACGTCCACACACCGTGGTCCGCGCAGACATAAACACTGGTGATTTGCGTGTGCACACGTCCACACACCGTGGTCCGCGCAGACATAAACACTGGTGAGCTGCGTGTGCACACGTCCACACACCGTGGTCCGCGCAGACATAAACACTGGTGAGCTGCGTGTGCACACGTCCACACACCGTGGTCCGCGCAGACATAAACACTCTTGTCCAGACCAACTTACAGAAGTGATTTCTTGTCTCCACAAAAGTAACTGTTATGTTGCATATGTGTGTGTGTGTGTGTGTGTGTGTGTGTGTGTGTGTGTGTGTGTGTGTGTGTGTGTGTGTGTGTGTGTGTGTGTGGAATGTTTATGATTTAAACATCAACTTTTTCCATATACAAACTGGTTCCTCCTATATATATATATATATATATATATATATATATATATATATATATATATATATATATACACTTACCGGCCACTTTATTAGGTACACCGGTCAAATCAGCCAATCACATGGCAACTACTCAATGCATTTAGACATGTAGACATGGCCAAGACGATCTGCTGCAGTTCAAACCGAGCATCAGAATGGGGAAGAACGGTGATTTAAGTGACTGAACGTGGCATGGTTGTTGGTGCCAGTCGGGTTGGTCTGAGTATTTCAGAAATTGCTGATCCACTGGGATTTTCATGCACAACCATCTCTAGGGTTTACAGAGAATTGTCTGAAAAAGAGAAAATATCCAGTGAGTGACAGTTCTGTGGGCACAAAAGCCTTGTTGATGCCAGAGGTCAGAGAAGAACGGCCAGACTGGTTCAAGCTGATAGAACGACAACAGTAACTCAAATAACCAGTCATTACAACTGAGGCATGCAGAAGAGCATCTCTGAAAGCACATTGCACGTTGAACCTTGAGGAGGATGGGCTACAGCAGCAGAAGACCACACCAGGTCTCACTCCTGTCAGCTAAGAACAGGAAACTGAGGCTACAACTCGCACAGGCAATAGAAAGACAATAGAAGATTGGAAAAATGTTGCCTGGTCTGATGAGTCTCGATTTCTGCTGTGATATTGAGATGGTAGGGTCAGAATTTGGCGTAAACAACATGAAAGCATGGATCCATCCTGCCTTGTATCAACGGGTCAGGCTGGTGGTGGTGGTGGTGCGATGGTGTGGGGGATATTTTCCTGACACACTTTGGGGCAATTAGTACCAAGTGAGCATTGTGTCAACGCCACAGCCTACCTGAGTATTGTTGCTGACCATGTCCATCCCTTTATGACCACAGGGTACCCATCTTATGCAACATGTCCTTGTGTGTTCTGAAAGGCGCATATAAATAAAATTCTATTATTATTATTATTATTATTATTATCTTCTGATGGCTACTTTAAGCAGCATAATGCCATGTCATGAAGTGCAAATCATCTCAGACTGATTTCTTGAACATGACAATGAGTTCACTGTACTCGAATGGCCTCCACAGTCACCAGATCTCAATCCAATAGAGCACCTTTGGGATGTGGTGGAACGGGAGATTCACATCATGGATGTGCAGACGACAAATCTGCAGCAACTGCGTGATGCCATCATGTCGAATGGTTAAGGCAGTTCTGAAGGCAAAAGGGGGTCCAACCCGGTACTAGTAAGGCGTACCTAATAAAGTGGCTGGTGAATGTGTGTGTGTGCGTGTGCAGTCCTCTCACACCAGTCTGGGTGTGTTTTCCAGGAGTGTGAGCATGTGTCTACTCACCTGCATGAATGGATTGACCTCATCTTTGGCTATAAACAGCGGGGTCCTGAGGCTGTGAACGCACTCAATGTGTTCTACTACTGCACATATGAAGGTAAGGACACAGACATCACAATCACAACCCGTATCACAACACACAAAGGACCTTATCTAACCATTCACATGCCTTCTTTAAGAGTCCACTATATCACCTATTTGTTTTACTGTTCACATTTGGGATAACTTCAAAATATACATCACATAGAACACCAACAGACGCATACGGCACTGTATGCATGTAATGACTCCCGGTTGAGGGCCCAGTTGTGTGTGTTTTAACACCATAATGGGAAGTGACAGTCACACTGATCCATCTTCAGGTGCCGTAGACCTGGACGCCATAGCCAATGAGACAGAGCGTAAAGCCATGGAGGGCATTATCAGCAACTTTGGCCAGACGCCCTGCCAGCTTCTCAGGGTACCGCCTCCTTCACCAGCTCTGCACCTGCAGCGTTCTTCTAATAGTCACTCTTTTGAACTGCACTGGCTGCATGATGGAGTGTCTGGTGTAACCTCGTGTGTGTGTGTGTGTGTGTGGTATGCAGGAGCCCCACCCTCCCCGTATGTCGGCAGAGACGGCGTCCAGACGGCAGGCCCGGATCGACACTCTGCCCCCAAACCTCTTTGAGCAGCTCGACAAACTCCGGCCCTTTGTGGAGGTGACAGCCCATCGTGTTTCAGCACAAACACTGGGGAACACAAGCTAGATACCACAAGTCAAATGTTATTGTGTGTGTGTGTGTGTGTGTGTGTGTGTGTGTGTGTGTGTGTGTGTGTGTGTGTGTTGTGTGTGTGTGTGTGTGTGTGTGTGTGTGTGTGTGTGTGTATGTGCTGTTTTAGGTGGTGAGTGACAAGGTGCCCCTAGTGCAGGCTGTGGTACCCCGGAGCCAGACCCGCTCCTTCATCATCCAGGGTTCAGATGTACTGGTGAGGGCAGAGTACTCATACACACACACACACACACACACACACACACACACACACACACACACACACACACACGTATTTACAGTACGTATTTACAGTATAGCCAAGCCTCACTTCAAGATTCCATTCAAGCAAATGATTATCAAATCATGTAATATAACCATGCAGGCATGACTCACAACCCAAACACATGTAGTTCTGTCTAAAATAAATGATGTATGTATGCCTGTCATTCTCCAGTCTGTTAGTAGTTCTGTTGGTAACCGAATGTCTGCTACTTGTACCTGTACTGGCACTGAGCTCTGAACCTCTTCCTCTGTGGGACCAGGTGACCGTGAGTGCTAATGGCCAGATCGGGACCCATAGTTGGTTGCCCTATGACAAGAATATCGCCAACTATTTCACCTTCTCCAAGGACCCCACGATGAACAACACAAAGTAAGCTTGGGCAGATGAATGCACTGGCAGGCACACACATACACACACACACACACACACACACACACACACACACACACACACACATACAGATATGCAGACAGACACAGACATACAGACATAAATCTTCCAGTGTTATGCCAGCTGTCTGTATGCAGTCCAATAACATGTAACATTTGTGAGTAATGTTATCCTTCCTCTGTTGCCTATTAATAGTGTAGATTTAAAGTGTGTATATATTTCTACCATACTATGAAATAGCTGTGTCATCACAGAGCCTGACTCCTGCCACTTCTTGGCTGCCTGCTCCTTCCCTGCCTAAACGTTGACCTCTCTCTCTCGTCTGCTTGGAACCTGGCTGTGTTTAGGACCCAGCGCTTCCTGAGCGGCCCCTTCTCTCCGGGCGTGGAGATCGGGGCCCAGGTGCTGGTGGTGTCCAGCGACGGGCGTCTGCTGTTCAGCGGGGGGCACTGGGACTGCAGCCTGCGCGTCACCATGCTGGCCAAAGCCAAGCTAGTGGGCCGCATGTGCCGCCACATCGGTGAGCCCCGCCCACCCAGATGCTCCGCCCCCACACCCGGACGGAGCGGATGCGGATCCACCCGGACGTTTCTAGACAGCTAGTGTAAACGTGCTGTCGTTCTGACATTAGAATTCTTGTCGGTTTAGTTTAAGTTTTTGTTTAAGTTCACAAACGTTAAACTACAGCAGTGACGAAGTTTTCAATGACGGAATGAGACAGGATGACCTCATGATTTTTTGCCTGGGGCCTCCAACAGACTCTCGAAACTCTAATCAGTAGAATTACATAATGCATATCTTATAAATCTCTGTCAGAGGCCTTATTAATATGCGGCGGTCTCTCTGGGCTCTAGACGTGGTGACGTGCCTGGCGTTGGACCTGTGTGGAATCTACCTCATCTCAGGCTCACGGGACACCACCTGTATGGTGTGGCAGGTCCTCCAACAGGTTAGAGCCACCACCCTCTAACATGGCCCCTCCACCCTCTAACATGGCCCCTCCACCCTCTAACATGGCCCCTCCACCCGCTATCATGCCCCTCCACCCTCTAACATGGTCCCTCCACCCTCTAACATGGTCCCTCCACCCTCTAACATGGCCCCTCCACCCTCTATCATGTCCCCTCCACCCTCTAACATGGCCCCTCCACCCTCTAACATGGTCCCTCCACCCTCTAACATGGTCCCTCCACCCTCTAACATGGCCCTCCACCCTCTATCATGGCCCCTCCACCCTCTAACATGGCCCCACCACCCTCTATCATGGCCCCTCCACTCTCTAACATGGCCCCACCACCCTCTATCATGGCCCCTCCACCCTCTAACATGGCCCCACCACCCTCTATCATGGCCCTTCCACTCTCTAACATGGCCCCACCACCCTCTATCATGTCCCCTCCACCCTCTAACATGTCCCATCCACCCTCTAACATGGCCCTCCACCCTCTATCATGGCCCCTCCACCCTCTAACATGGCCCCTCCACCCTCTAACATGGCCCATCCACCCTCTATCATGTCCCCTCCACCCTCTAACATGGCCCTCCACCCTCTAACATGGCCCTCCACCCTCTATCATGGCCCCTCCACCCTCTATCATGGTCCCTCCACCCTCTATCATGTCCCCTCCACCCTCTATCATGGTCCCTCCACCCTCTATCATGTCCCCTCCACCCTCTAACATGGCCCTCCACCCTCTATCATGGTCCCTCCACCCTCTATCATGTCCCCTCCACCCTCTATCATGGCCCTCCACCCTCTAACATGGCCCTCCACCCTCTATCATGGCCCCTCCACCCTCTATCATGGCCCTCCACCCTCTAACATGGCCCCTCCACCCTCTATCATGGCCCCTCCACCCTCTAACATGGCCCCTCCACCCTCTATCATGGTCCCTCCACCCTCTATCATGTCCCCTCCACCCTCTATCATGCCCCTCTACCCTCTAACATGGCCCTCCACCCTCTAACATGGCCCTCCACCCTCTATCATGCCCCTCTACCCTCTAACATGGCCCTCCACCCTCTAACATGGCCCCTCCACCCTCTATCATGGTCCCTCCACCCTCTATCATGTCCCCTCCACCCTCTAACATGGCCCTCCACCCTCTATCATGCCCCTCTACCCTCTAACATGGCCCCTCTACCCGCTAACATGGCCCTCCACCCTCTATCATGCCCCTCTACCCTCTAACATGGCCCTCCACCCTCTAACATGGCCCTCCACCCTCTATCATCGCCCTCCACCCTCTAACATGGCCCCTCACATGAGCACTACTTCCCTGTGCTTGATGGTCTCTCTGAATGGCTCGGATATAGCAGTGTGTGAATCACAAATATCTGTGCATATGCCTCTCTGTGGTGCATCTACAGTATCACTTCAATAGATTTTAAGAAAGCGTTATGTACGTTATACCATTGAGGCATGTAAATTCAGAAAATAATTTCTCTCTTCTCTCTCTTTTTCTCTCTCCCTCTCTCTCCTTCTCTCTCTCTGTCTCTCTCTCTCTCTCCCCTCTCTCTCTTTCACTCCCTCTCTCTCTCTCTCTCTCTCTCTCTCTCTCTCTCTCTCTCTCTCTCTCCCTCTCTCATGTGTCTAGGGTGGTTTCTCCAGTGGGCTCTCTCCACGGCCGGTGCAGGTGCTTACTGGTCATGATCAGGAGGTGACCTGTGTCTCCATTAGCACTGAGCTGGATATGGCTGTTTCAGGGTCAAAGGTCAGTTAAAATGACAAATGTTATTTAATAGTATTACCAGTGATATTACAATTATTGTTCCATTATATCCAAAGGGTCTCCCTCCTTGATGCAACACAGTTGAGATCTGATCTAGTACTTTTTTTGTCCAGCTGTGCATCTTTCTGTCTTATTTACTCCCGTCTCACTCCATGTGTCTGTGGGGCAGGACGGTACCGTGATCGTGCACAGTGTGCGACGGGGTCAGTACCTGCGCACCCTGCGTCCTCCCTGTGAGAACTGCATTTCAGCCAGTGTGGCCCAGTTAGAGGTGGGCATGGAGGGCCATATGGTGGTCCAGTCGGTCCTGGAGGGACGTTCCGCTGGGAAGGCAAGACGCCACTTCAGTTCCCTCGAGTTCGTTTCAAAAACCGACACTGTGTATAAATGTAACGCTCACCCATTCCTCCAGGAGAAGTATGCACTGCACGTCTACTCTGTGAACGGTAAGCTGCTGGCCTCCGCGGTCCTGGAGGAGCCGGTGTCGGCGCTGTACGTGGTGTCTGAGTACGTCATTCTGGGGACACTACTGGGGAACCTGCACATTAAGGACCTGTTCAGGTAATCAAGAGTGACCAAGCACTTGTGTTCAAATATGTTCGTGGTCAGGGAGTTCTTAAGTGTTTTGAGGAAGCTCTGATTGGTGTGTGTGTGTGTGTGTGTGTGTGTGTGTGTGTGTGTGTGTGTGTGTGTGTGTGTGTGTGTGTGTGTGTGTGTGTGTGTGTGTGTGTGTGTGTTCTATAGCTTAAAGGAGGCTACAAAGTCCTTGGCACTGAAGGTCCCTATCCACAGTGTGTCGGTCACTAAGGAGAGCAGTCACATCCTGGTGGGCTTGGAGGACGGAAAGCTGATCGTGGTGGGAGCTGGGAAGCCTGAGGAGGTGAGGGAGGTCAGAAGAAACTCTGTCTGAGGATCCTGAGAATCCCCAAGTTCAAAAAACCTTATTTGTGTGTTTGTGTGTGTGTGCGTGTGTGTGTGTCTGTTTGTGTTCAGGTTCGCTCGGGTCAGTTCTCCCGGCGTCTGTGGGGCTCCACACGCAGAATCACTCAGGTGTCCGCGGGAGAGACCGAGTACAACCCCTCCGAGCATGCTGGGAATTGAGCATCTTACACACACACACACCCTCTGTGTGCCTTCACAAGGACCCCTCACACATGAACCAGAGAGTGTGGGCCTCGGCGGTCTAGACGCCAAGCCTGATCTGAGCTGATCCTGGGAGGTGCTGATCCGCTCCTAGACAGGAACAAGGCAGAGCTGGCCAAAGCTGCACTTTTTTACATTTTTGCAGAAAGGGAACAGAATATTGATATTTTAATACATTTTGGACTCTTTTTTAAAAGAAACCATTCCAAAGATCTTTGAGAACTAGAGAACTACAGGCGGATGAACTCATGCGTATCTGTGTTATTTACAAAGGTGTGCTCTCCTGGATAAAGCTCAGAGCCAGGAGTCTGTCCTGACACACACACACACACACACACACACACACACACACACACATACATATATATATATATACACTCTACCAGTGCAAAACTGAGGGCACACTTTTTCAAGCTGCTGGACATCTGGAACAAGTCTACTGAATACCCGCCTCTCTCTGGCCCCGCCTCTGTCTCTGGCCCTGCCTCAGTGTGGCCCCACCTGCCTCTCTGGCCCCGCCTCAGCGTGGCCCCGCCTCTCTCTGTCCCAGCCTCAGTGTGGCCCCGCCTCTATCTGTCCCTGGGCCAGCAATGCTATACTGAGGCTTTTGGTGAGCTGAAAAAAAATGCCTTCTGTATATTCAAGAAGAATGAGCAGCAACAGATATGGTGACAGTGTGGCCCTGTGTATGAGTGAAAGAGTGTGTGTGTGTGTGTGTTCGCGTGTGTGTGTTGCATACCGAATGCTGAGCAATAATTCTTGTGCTGGTTAAATTGGAATGTAGTCTTTTTCTCTTTTGCCTGAAGATTTTTGTTAATGTGCTACGAACTTGATTCCCAACACGTGCCTTAAAAGGTATTTTATATAACTTTAAAGTACACTGTTACAAAATTTTATATATATGGTTTTTATGTTTTGTCCTGCTGATGACGAACAGTTGCTTTTATTGTTTTTAGAAGACTTGTATAAATGTGCAGCTCACTTCCTCGCCTTGCTGAGCCTCGCACACACACACAGGGCTGCACTGACAGGGCTGTACTGGAAATGGGACTCAGTCCCCATTTCCCTTCTTATACCCGTCCTGTTTGAACATTTTAGGGAAATTTCCACTATCAAAATATTCCCCTTGTTTCTTCTTCTGGCCTCCCTCTCTTTGGGCAGTCACTCTTTAATTCTGTCAAGTGCCTGAAAACACTGTATCCCTCATTAGAAAAGAATGTGTTCGCAATATGTGCTCTGCTCATTTGACTGCTTTTAAACCAGTAATATGAATGTGTCTTTTGGCATTAGGCAGAATGCTAGCGATGTGGTCGCCACTGGAATTTGGGGTTTTTTTTTTTGTTTTGTTTTGTTTTTTCCCCCCTCTCTCATGTTGTTTAAAGCAGCGAGGCCTTTGAAGCGCCCCGAGCGAGTGCTGTCTGGGCAGCACGTGGGAATGCGGCCCGGCCCGAACCCGAGCTCCAGCCTGCTTTGTCGGAACGGCCTCGTTCCTCACAGACGTGAGGGGGGGACGCTTTGTCCAGCGCAACCCCCTCCCCCTTTCCACTGGCACAAAAGGAACGTTTGATGTGTTTTATTAAAGGAGTGAGCACGCTGAAGGCCGTTTACGTCTAATACACATGTCCCGACCCAACACCAGGGCTAACTGCTGCCCCACCAGAATGTCATTTAGTGTGTTTTTATAGCGTCGCGCTAAAACTAGCATGTGCTGCACTGGTCAGGCTGAAGCCATAAACGATGCACAGATTTCTTTGCATTCTTGCACTTTTCTTTAAGTTCCAGCTAAGGCCAGAGCGGATAAAGTCACTTGTGTCTGTACGGCGGTCTCTTCTGCCCGTGGTGTGCAGTGAGAGTGAAATGGCCGACGTTAAGGGAGGCAGTACAGGAGCCTCAGCCGTGGGGCCGCTCGGCTCGCCTGGTTCATCTGCTACAGTCTGCTCAAGGGGCCTTGTTGGTGCTGTGTGCCTTCCACTCTGAAACTGCTTTCTGATTCGTCCTTGTGTGTGTGAGTGTGTATGTGTGCGCGCCCATGTGTGTACATAAAATACATATCTGTCAACGTTGTCCTGTTCTCTCTTTTCCAAAATTGTTGTTGTATTTGTGGTTCTTGAAGACATAGGACCCCGCTGGGATGCACTCCTTATCAAATGTCAACATGATTTTCACAGATGTAAACTACAGAACTACAGATACACCTTCTAGACATGGCAGGAATGCTGACAGGAATCATTCACACTGATGTAACCTGAATGAGTTTCTTTCATTTGCTCCCATTTCAAGCTTTCTCCAGCTGCTGGTCCAAGGTTGCTGTCCCAGACCTGGTCTTCCCCTGTGAGTGTCTCGGTGTGTGTCTCCCCCCTCCCGTCTGAGCGTGTCGGTCCAGTCCGGGTTGAAAAGGTCGCAGTTGCCCTACATTTATCTGGCGGAGGAATCCTTTGATGCGCTTGTGGGTTGAACATCCTGTGGCCCTACCCATAAACACCCTCAGGGGGACAATAGAGCTGGGAGGGGGGGGGGGCATGGAGAAGAGAGCTGGCCTGCGGCTCCTACCATCTCCGGCATGCTCGGGCAGTGAGGGGGGGTTAGGGGGGAGGGGGGGCGGACACGGCAGCCTCTGATCTCCCCGGCTGACAATGGGAGGAGGGATCGACACCTTGCCCTCCATAAAGACATGCATCTCCTTCCCAGTCTCGAGAAAAGGGAACACAGGACGAGAGATGGAGAACACTCGACAATCGCTTGTTGTCTGGAGTGGTTACTGGAAGTGGAGTGGAAACACAGCCACTTGTGAACGAGCTCACCCACCCCCAACCCACAGGCGACTCACTTCGCCCCACTTCGCTGTCCCCGGGGAATCTGTAGATTTTATTGCAGCTTGTCAAGTGTTCTGCAACTTTTCACCCAGGTATGACTGGCCCCCCTCAGGCACCGTATAGCTTCCAGTCAACTGCAGGCATCGCAGGCTCTTAAAGGAAATAGCGTATAAAAGCTGCATTTGTAAAAGGTCCCCTGTCCAGCTGCACCAATGAGAGGCCTCGGCAAGACTCCAAACAATACATTTGCCTACCTCTGTAATATGAGTGAAATTATAGGTCACTCCAGATGTGCTGAGCTTTCTAAATCAAGCACTAGATTTGGGGGGTTGTTCCTCAGATCAATTCATATATTAAGAAACTTTGGGAAAGATTTGCTAACTATTAACACATAAAGGTTTAATAGGAAATATTCCTTAGATTGATTTATATGTGATTGTGTATAGATTACACTTCTCTGTATATGCAAAAAAGTCCATGTGCAAAACAGCACCTGAGTGTAATGAAGAACAGATTCTTACAGGTGACGTTTTGGACTTGGAACAAGCTCCCTGTTTGATTATGAAAATTTAAAGTTGTGTTAGGGAGTTGGAATAATTCATCGTACAACAGTGTAAATCGTAATTTTCATTAAAGTTTCGTATTTTGATGTTTTTGTTTGTTCTTTTTACATGCTTGATTGATTTGTTAAACTGAACAGTTTGTTTTGCGATATAAACTTCAGCCAGGACACTCCCCTGGATGGACTATGTTTTAATTGGAAATAAGTTAAACAAGAAAAGAATAATCACCGATCGCAGTTCGGGATTGAGACTTGTGTCTGGACTCAAACTGTCACAGGCGAACGCAGCTTGTGAAATTAAACCTGTTCTTTAATAAACTAAAGAAGGTGCGTGTGTCCCGAACAGATCTAGAATATTTATACTGATGTATGAGTACAACAACGACAAGCAAAACTGTAATCTAATAATGCTTAAATAAAATAAAATAATCTATTCTTGCGCCATGCTGCTATTTCAGTAGCCGTAAAAACCAATCCACACTATAGCGGTTTCTATCTTTCCACTCCTCTGTTAGGTTCTCAATAGTGGGATCCTTCTCTTTGAAGTGCCACTGTCATTGTATTCGGGCAACATCTCCATTTGTTGCTCTCTGAAGTATCCGGACCTCATGTGGCGCATCCTCCATGTTTATGACTGGTGTCACTGGCCGCTTGTTTATCCTTCTTCTCCCTGTGGTTAAGAAGGTAAAACTGCATTTGATCTAAAACTATAGGTATTCTAAACATTGTCATTTATAATGGCCATAATAAATAAATAAAATAAAGCAAACGAACTATGCATCAAATTGTGAGTACATTAAAGCGTGTTTTACATTCGCAGTAACCTAATGCAAAAAGTTACACTCAGTAAACTCCAGAATTGAAATAGCGGTTAGCGTGCGTTTATTAGTCTGGCCGCGCGTCCAATCACAGAAGACGGAAGGGGCCACGTGGGCTGAGCGCTGGGGCTGAAGGTTTAAAGTCATCCCAACAGGCTCGCGCTCCTACAGCTCTCCGCGAGGTCCCGCGCGCGTGCCGTCTGATGGGAACGCTCGAGCAGCTGCAGGATTACCGTGGCAACACTGACGTCCAGTAGCGACAGAGGATTAAAACTGATGTGTGTTGTCAAAACGTGTCCGTAACTCGGCAGTAAAGCGCGCTTTGCGTGGGTGCCACAGCACTTTTGTAGTAGTTCGAGCTGGTTTTGGTTACACAGCACTCACGTCTGGCGTTTTATAAAGAGAGTTTCGTTTACACGTTCAATACTGCGTAATTACACCGATATAAAAGAAGAAGAAAGCAGTGTCAGTGATGAATAGTGCCATAGCAGCGCTCCTGTACCTCTCCATTGTGGCCTTAAAGGTGAGTTTAAGTGTTCTTGATAGGATGCACCAACAATAAGTCTTTGAGCGGGATTGTTTCCTATTCTTTGGTTCTGAATGCTCTTCATAGTCATAGTTTTACCTTTTCAAAATGCCTTGTATTGGTATAAATATCTCAAACGACTGGACTCCAGTCATGCTCGATTTGGTCCATCAACTTGTAAGAACTTAAGTCATTGCTGGCTTTGCCTTTTTTATGGTTTGTTCATTGTTCACATTTACAGTATCAAAAGCTAAACATGGTAAACGGGCACCTCTGCACATCAGATGTGTGTCAGCATAAACTGATTTGGTGCCACTTATTTTAATTCTGTGTAATTTCTTTGCCCCTCAAAAAAAAAAAAAAAAAAAAAAAAAAAAAAACGGCAACAGAATTGTTGGGCAAAAATCTGCCCAGACTTGTTTGAACTTTTTTTCTTATCTCTGCAACAAATTCTGTTCCTCTGATGAACTCAAATTCTGCTGTGATGTTTTATAAGACACGTTTCCTGCTTTCACCCATTGGCGTTGGATCATGTATTCTTTGGAGAATTACAAAAGATTGGTATCATAACAATAATTTATTTAAAATTAATAATGCAAACACAACCTGTGGACTATTTCTTGTCAAGTTTTTCCAATGACCATTTTCCTCTAAGCAATTTTAGAGTCTCAGTGCATTCCTCTAAATGCTGAATTATTCAAAGGACGTCTTTTTATTCCTCCTATCAAAACATTGCACACTGCAACACTTTGAAGAGGGGTGATCTAATCGGCCTGTTATGCTTTCTCAGAAAGCCTCGGCTTCCAACAGTGAGGACCACCGAGCTTCAGTAAAGCTCTTGTGCTCTTTTTGTACATTGCATTGGTATCTTGGGCAGTCACTTAAAAGTCTGTTTGCCAGATCCGTGTCCTCTACTTCTCTGTTAGAGTGGAGGCTGGAGTGTACTGTCATAGTGGGTTCTTGGTGAAGACATGACTCCGTCTGAACCATCACTGGGGCTTTGGATTTCCGGAACCCAGTAATTATCATCATTTTCTCCTGGTCTGCGGACAGCAAGGGGGTAGTGAACTTGCAGTTCAGTAATTCGACTTTCCATTTAGCCACATGGCTTTTAACTGCTGGGGGGCCATGGGGGTTGTGGGGTTTGTTTCTCTCTTGAGCGCCCTGCCAGTAGCTCTCTCTCTATCCTAGCTGGACCTCACCCGGGCTTTTGGGTTGGGCAGCCTGGCATCACCGGCTGCTCACTGGCGGTGTTCTGAATGACGGGCATTGTTCAGCTGGCCCATTTTCATATAAAAAAAAAAACCTTTTTTAAAGAAACATCTTGTAGGGTTTGTTTCTTTAAATTGCAGTTTCCAGTGCCATTAGGAGGAGGAAGTGGAGGCGTGATAAGCCAGTATTAGGGCCCTGACCCTCTCCGGTTCTGCTGTGTTGTTTGGGTGTGAAGGGGAACGCTCCGAGCTCCTGCTCACTCGGCTGGAACCTCCTGGAGCTTGCGGGCCCTTTGATGTGTTCAGTGCTCAGGGTGCTTTTACCATACACTCCACATGTGTCCATACATCACATCCTGTCCCTCAGACGGCTGCAATATTTCTGATTCATACCCCTCTGTGTGTATGTATGTGTGTGTGTGTGTGTGTGTGTGTGTGTGTGTGTGTGTGTGTGTCTGTGCGCACACACATGATGACTCCATGCTGACTGACTGACTGCAACAGCCGCAGAGCTAAGCCTGCTTTGAAGCCCTTCATGGTCTTTGGTGGTCTCAGGTTGGCTGACTGGCTGAAATGGCGTCCCTGTAGAGGCAGTCGCAAACAGCTGCTGCCCCTCTGAGGGCCCTGTCCTGAGTCGCCTTGGGGGGGGGACCAGAGTCTGGCATGATGGGTCTCGGGATGTAAGCGCAAGCGTGTTTCACCGTAACGGACTTCTTTTGCCTGCGTGGTCTCCACCTCTCCAGGGGTCGCCACGGACACCCGCGCCGAGGGTATAGCTGCGTTACGAACGACGATGAATCTGGGCCCACGCTGCACAGAGCCACTTAAATCCATATTAGGACTTTAAGGAAAGGGGGGGGGGGAGCTAAAACGACTCCTGCTAACACTTTCTCTGACTCTCACTCTTTCACTGCCTCCCTTTCTCTCTCTCTCTCTCTCTCTCTGTCTCTGAATAGTGGATGAATGTCACTCAGTGTTTGAGCACGGTTTGTGGCCGTTTGAGGCGTGTGTGTCGGCTGTGGTTAGGTGAAAGGATAAGGCGCTGTTGGAATAATAGCATAACTGTTAGTGGAATGGTGTCAAGCTCCAGTTCAATCAGCGCTGCATCTTGTATAAACTTAATGTCAGCTTATCTTTGCTGCTGTTGGCTTCGGAATGTGCAAGCAAGGCTGCACCACTTCCCTGGAGTGTGTGTGTGTGTGTGTTGGGCACATTCAACAGGTCAGCACACGCTGCCTGTGTGCCTCACCCGAGATCAGAGGGGAGAGAGAGACATCAGAGGGTTCGTCGAGCTTTTCCTGTCCCCCGCTTTGCAGGAGGCTCGTAGTTAGACATCTGTTTGCTCTTGTCAGGTCGCTGGAGGGGAAGGGGGCCGTCCCCCTAAATGCAAGCGTGACCTCCTCTCCCACACCTGCAGGGCTGGGGGGCAGGGGGCAGGACACATCAAAGCCCTGCGTCTGACCCAAACAGACCTTCACATGCTGGGCTTGCCTTGTCTGTCCACACCCTGGACTCAGGCCCACGGCTACAACTGCCCCGCACCCCACCCTGTCCCACCGCCACCCACTGCTCCTCTGAGAGTAGAGACAAATACACACACACACACACACACACACACACACACACACACACAAACAAGGTGTGGGACAAGCACAAGCAAACCCCCACAGACGCCTGTTATATTACTGATTCATACCCATTGTGTGTGTGTGTGTGTGTCTGCCTGTCTGTCTGTCTCTCTTCTTCTTGTCTCATTTGCATTCGCACATGAGTGTGTGTGAGCCATGCTGAGAGTAGAAAGCCAGGCTTCCTTCCTTCCGTGACCTCTCGCTCCATTGCTCTCTCTCTCTTTCTCCCTCTCTCTCCCTGTTGTTTTATTATCTTCTCTCCATTTGGGTGGAGGGAGGGTTTTGATTAAAGCCAGTCCCTGCTGTTTGAGACACTCAAACATGCTGGAGTGCATAAGGCTTCAGGAATGTCTCATATAGGTCTCACCTCTCACTCGTACACACAGACGGGGCTTCCATTACCAGGCCCATAAACACACTTCGGCCAGTGCTTAGGGAAGATTAGAGAGGAACGGCTAAATACCTTTTCACTGTTTATGATGTGTACTGGAGATGTGTGTGAGCAAAACACAGCCCTGAGAGACCTGAAAGATCATGACGTGTGTTTATATGTGTGTAAAACAAAAAGGATGGAAAACAAAAAAAAAACAGAGAATAAACATTGTCATTTGATCGCCCATGCCAGTATTACTACCCATCGGTTGGAGTCCCTCAAATGTTCAAACTGTGAGTCGACGTTGACGTGGTGTGTGTGCTTGTGTGTGCATGTGTGTCCGTGCAGCTGGTGGTGGGCGACGTGTGTGTCAGCAACCAGTTCACAGCCGCGGGCCAGTGCTGCAGCCTGTGCCCTGTGGGCACCGGCGTGGCATCCGGGTGTGGCCGAGAAGACACCAAGTGCCAACCATGCCAGGAGGGTGAGTGACGCACGCAGCCCCGTTTGGGACTCGGCCCAGAATTCTGCAGGGGGGGGAGTGGCTTGTGGGTCGGCTCTGTGGGCGAGCCCCGGGTGGAGGAGGGGGGGAGCGGGGTTGACCGGCGGGGTTGAACGTGCTCCCTCCCTGTGCCGGCAGGTGTGAGCTTCTCCAGCGTGGAGGGCGTGCGGGGCTGCCGGGCGTGTGTGCGGTGCCCAGCGGGCGTGGCCCGGTTACAGCGCTGCACGGCCTCGCGGGACACGCGATGCGACTGCGGCGAGGGATTCTTCCTCTGGAGGGCGCCCAACGGCACGGAGGGCCTGTGCGCGCCCTGCTCCCTGTGCCGGCGGGGGGAGGGCGTGGTGCGGGCGTGCAGCCCGGCGGAGGACACCGTGTGCCGCCCCTGTGCGGAGGGCACCTACACGGAGGAGAGGAGCGCCAGCCAGCCCTGCCTACCCTGCTCCCGGTGCCGAGAGGACGAGGTGGAGATCCGCTCGTGCCAGGCCAACTCCGACACGCTGTGCATGGGTGAGTCCCGACTCCCGACATGTCTCACATGAGTGAATTCTAAGGACATTTGTGTGTTTGTGTGTGAGCGTGTGAGACTATGAGCGTGTGTAAAAGTGCATTTGTACACCCTCTGCTGTTACACATTTAGTCACTGTCTCCCATGTTCTCCACAGACCTTCACCGATGGCATGTTCTCTGGGTGGGGCTCCTGGTCATAGCATGTACCATGAGCTGACACAGACACACAGTGTTACTGTGGTATTAACACACGTGAGGCGTAACAACATAAGGCGGACAGCCACTACCCAGACGTGTCCAGCCAACAGAAACTGACCACACGTGGATGACTAGTGAGACAGATGGACTGTAGACTCCTAAAAGCAGCTAAAAGCTGTACCTGGCTGGGCGGGGTGGGGGGTGGGGTGATATATCGACTGGTGATGGTGTGGGAGGCAGGGGGTGTTGGGATTATATAGCAAACATGTGGCTAACAGCTTTTCTCCACAGCACAGCTGAGAGAGAAACCAGATAGTTTATATGTGTAGTGGCAGGGACAGATAGTGTATATGTGTAGTGGTGTGGACAGATAGTGTATATGTGTAGTGGTGGGGACAGATAGTGTATATGTGTAGTGGTGGGGACAGATAGTGTATATGTGAAGTGCCAGGGACAGATAGTGTATATGTGTGGTGGCGGGAACACATAGTGTATATGTGTAGTGGCGGGGACAGATAGTGTATATGTGTGGTGGCGGGGACAGATAGTGTATATGTGTGGTGGCGGGAACACATAGTGTATATGTGTAGTGGCGGGGACAGATAGTGTATATGTGTAGTGGCGGGGACAGATAGTGTATATGTGTGGTGGCGGGAACACATAGTGTATATGTGTAGTGGCGGGGACAGATAGTGTATATGTGTGGTGGTGTGGACAGATAGTGTATATGTGTAGTGGTGGGGACAGATAGTGTATATGTGTGGTGGTGTGGACAGATAGTGTATATGTGTAGTAGTGGGGACAGATAGTGTATATGTGTGGTGGCGGGGACACATAGTGTATATGTGTAGTGGCGGGGACAGATAGTGTATATGTGTAGTGGCGGGGACAGATAGTGTATATGTGTGGTGGCGGGAACACATAGTGTATATGTGTAGTGGCGGGGACAGATAGTGTATATGTGTGGTGGTGTGGACAGATAGTGTATATGTGTAGTGGTGGGGACAGATAGTGTATATGTGTGGTGGTGTGGACAGATAGTGTATATGTGTAGTAGTGGGGACAGATAGTGTATATGTGTGGTGGCGGGGACACATAGTGTATATGTGTGGTGGTGTGGACAGATAGTGTATATGTGTAGTGGTGGGGACAGATAGTGTATATGTGTGGTGGTGTGGACAGATAGTGTATATGTGTAGTGGTGGGGACAGATAGTGTATATGTGTATATGTGTAGTGGCAGGGACAGATAGTGTAAATGTGTAGTGGTGGGGACAGATAGTGTATATGTGTAGTGGTGTGGATAGATAGCGTATATGTGTAGTGGTGTGGATAGATAGCGTATATGTAGTGGTGTGGATAGATAGTGTATTGTCAGGAACAGCACATGATACCCGTGTGATGCGGTTCACCTGTCGCTCATCGCCCCTCCCCTTTTGCTACTATTTAGGCTTCCTCCTCTCTCTTCCGGGTTGCGAAGTATTGTTGCCATGCCACATACCAAGCGTTTTCTCAGTGTTACTGCTCTCCCGTGTACCGACCTCTGCTCTCCTCCTAGACCTCGTCCCCTGCCTAGTCCCTTTGTACCTCCTGGCTTCTGTCTCATCGGCGTGACATTGGACTGTCCTGACTACGATCACATCACTCCTGCATTACACCCCCTGAACAGAGTTACTAGCCTGTTTGATCACTTCGTAATTGCTGTTTCAATAAAAGCGGCTGTTATCCGCACTTGGATCCTTGTCTGCCTGATCAGTACGTTACATGTATATGTGTGGTGGCAGGGACAGATAGTGTATATGTGTAGTGGCAGGGACAGATAGCATATATGTGTAGTGGTGTGGACAGATAGCGTATATGTGTAGTGGCGGGGACAGATAGTGTATATGTGTAGTGGTGGGGACAGATAGTGTATATGTGTAGTGGTGTGGATAGATAGCGTATATGTGTAGTGGTGTGGATAGATAGTGTATATGTGTGGTGGCGGGGACAGATAGTGTATATGTGTATATGTGTAGTGGCAGGGACAGATAGTGTAAATGTGTAGTGGTGTGGATAGATAGTTTATATGTGTAGTGGCAGGGACAGATAGTGTATATGTGTAGTGGTGTGGACAGATAGTGTATATGTGTAGTGGTGGGGACAGATAGTGTATATGTGAAGTGCCAGGGACAGATAGTGTATATGTGTGGTGGCGGGGACACATAGTGTATATGTGTAGTGGCGGGGACAGGTAGTGTATATGTGTGGTGGTGTGGACAGATAGTGTATATGTGTAGTGGTGGGGACAGATAGTGTATATGTGTGGTGGTGTGGACAGATAGTGTATATGTGTAGTAGTGGGGACAGATAGTGTATATGTGTGGTGGCGGGGACACATAGTGTATATGTGTAGTGGCGGGGACAGATAGTGTATATGTGTGGTGGTGTGGACAGATAGTGTATATGTGTAGTGGTGTGGACAGATAGTGTATATGTGTGGTGGTGTGGACAGATAGTGTATATGTGTAGTGGTGGGGACAGATAGTGTATATGTGTATATGTGTAGTGGCAGGGACAGATAGTGTAAATGTGTAGTGGTGGGGACAGATAGTGTATATGTGTAGTGGTGTGGATAGATAGCGTATATGTGTAGTGGTGTGGATAGATAGTGTATATGTGTGGTGGCAGGGACAGATAGTGTATATGTGTAGTGGCAGGGACAGATAGCATATATGTAGTGGTGTGGACAGATAGCGTATATGTGTAGTGGCGGGGACAGATAGTGTATATGTGTGGTGGCGGGGACACATAGTGTGTATGTGTAGTGGTGTGGACAGATAGTGTATATGTGTAGTGGTAGGGACAGATAGTGTATATGTGTGGTGGTGTGGACAGATAGTGTATATGTGTAGTGGTGTGGACAGATAGTGTATATGTGTAGTGGTGGGGACAGATAGTGTATATGTGTATATGTGTAGTGGCAGGGACAGATAGTGTAAATGTGTAGTGGTGGGGACAGATAGTGTATATGTGTAGTGGTGTGGATAGATAGCGTATATGTAGTGGTGTGGATAGATAGTGTATATGTGTGGTGGCAGGGACAGATAGTGTATATGTGTAGTGGCAGGGACAGATAGCATATATGTGTAGTGGTGTGGACAGATAGCGTATATGTGTAGTGGCGGGGACAGATAGTGTATATGTGTAGTGGTGGGGACAGATAGTGTATATGTGTAGTGGTGTGGATAGATAGCGTATATGTGTAGTGGTGTGGATAGATAGTGTATATGTGTGGTGGCGGGGACAGATAGTGTATATGTGTATATGTGTAGTGGCAGGGACAGATAGTGTAAATGTGTAGTGGTGTGGATAGATAGCGTATATGTGTAGTGGTGTGGATAGATAGTGTATATGTGTAGTGGTGGGGACAGATAGTGTATATGTGTAGTGGTGGGGACAGATAGTGTATATGTGAAGTGCCAGGGACAGATAGTGTATATGTGTGGTGGCGGGGACACATAGTGTATATGTGTAGTGGCGGGGACAGATAGTGTATATGTGTGGTGGTGTGGACAGATAGTGTATATGTGTAGTGGTGGGGACAGATAGTGTATATGTGTGGTGGTGTGGACAGATAGTGTATATGTGTAGTGGCAGGGACAGATAGTGTATATGTGTGGTGGCGGGGACACATAGTGTATATGTGTAGTGGCGGGGACAGATAGTGTATATGTGTGGTGGTGTGGACAGATAGTGTATATGTGTAGTGGTGTGGACAGATAGTGTATATGTGTGGTGGTGTGGACAGATAGTGTATATGTGTAGTGGTGGGGACAGATAGTGTATATGTGTATATGTGTAGTGGCAGGGACAGATAGTGTAAATGTGTAGTGGTGGGGACAGATAGTGTATATGTGTAGTGGTGTGGATAGATAGCGTATATGTGTAGTGGTGTGGATAGATAGTGTATATGTGTAGTGGCAGGGACAGATAGCATATATGTGTAGTGGTGTGGACAGATAGCGTATATGTGTAGTGGCGGGGACAGATAGTGTATATGTGTAGTGGTGGGGACAGATAGTGTATATGTGTAGTGGTGGGGACAGATAGTCTATATGTGTAGTGGTGTGGATAGATAGCGTATATGTGTAGTGGTGTGGATAGATAGTGTATATGTGTGGTGGCGGGGACAGATAGTGTATATGTGTATATGTGTAGTGGCAGGGACAGATAGTGTAAATGTGTAGTGGTGTGGATAGATAGCGTATATGTGTAGTGGTGTGGATAGATAGTGTATATGTGTAGTGGCGGGGACAGATAGTGTATATGTGTAGTGGTGTGGATAGATAGCGTATATGTGTAGTGGTGTGGATAGATAGCGTATATGTGTAGTGGTGTGGATAGATAGTGTATATGTGTAGTGGCGGGGACAGATAGTGTATATGTGTAGTGGCAGGGACAGATAGTGTATATGTGTAGTGGCAGGGACAGATAGTGTATATATGTAGTGGTGTGGATAGATAGTGTATATGTGTAGTGGTGTGGACAGATAGCGTATGTGTGTAGTGGTAGGGACAGATAGCGTATATATGTAGTGGTGTGGACATCCCCTGTGGTAATTCTGCACCTCAAACAAAAGCTTGTTTGCTTTTGCCGTTATTATTGTTGTATCCGTGACACAGGATCTGGTGTTATGATCTAATGATTTGTGTGTATTGTGTATTTGAACAGAACACATCTCTTTAAACAGCAGTGTTAATTAAATTGTAGCGCTGAGCCGAACTCGTTTAGTGAGACTGGTTTTAGAATCAGCAAAAACTGGTTTTTAAATACTGCTAAAACCCACAGTTATACCTCAGAGGTGCGTTCGGCGTGTTGAGCAAGTTTGCAGGTTTCAAGGTTAACCTGGTTAATGGGTGACGACAAACACTTCTTTTGAAGCCCTGTCCAGTTTTCTTGAACACACACAAACACACAAGACAATGAACCTGTCTAGGCTGCAGCAGGGCTCAGTCTGGAACAAGCCTGGAGCCATGAGCATGTGTGTGAGAGGAGAATACTTCTGTGAATGTGTGTGTGTGTGTGTGTGTGTGTGTGTGTGTGTGTGTGTGTGTGTGTGAAAGGAGACTGACAGTATTGCTGGTCATTCCTCTCGGTTCTGCATTAAGAGCTGGCACCACTGTCTCGTCTAACACGCCTACGCTCACTGACCATGTGTGCCTAACCCTAACCCTAGTCAGACTGAGTGTGTGTGTGTGTAGGTAGCAGATGTCAGCAGAGCTCCTTGAAATGGCAGTGCTGGAATGCTCTGGTCTGGTGGACATCCTCCAGATATCAGTGCAGTCGTTATTAATGAGTGTGTTATTGGGCGCTGATCTGAACCGGTCCACTCTCCAATCACACAGTGTGCTGTGGAACCTTCCTAGCGCACACCGCACCATCGGGAGAGGGTGATGCTTAGGAACTGGCATGACCAAACTTCCTTCCGAATTCTGTTCCTCTAGACAAAGACCTGCACATCCTGTCACGGCCCGCCGGGTCGGAGGGTCCGTGGGAGTTCCCGCGCCGGCCGGGTTCGGCTGAGGAGGAGAATGAGAAGAGCAGCGTGGCGCCCGGGTCCGAAGCCCCCGCACACGCCCCTGCAGACCAGGGCAGCAGCCACACACTGGTCTACGTGTCTCTGCTGGCTGCAGTGGTACTGGGGCTCCTGCTCTACGTCGCCTACAAGTGGTGAGTGAGGGAAACGCAGCTGCGTTCAATGAAATGGTTCCATCCAGAGAGCTAATGTTGCTAACAGTGACCGGAAGCTTAGAAGTGTCTGGAAAGCATGACGTCATTTGCGTAACGCTAATTTGGCCGGTGTTTGCTTTATTATTCTCTGTTGGACACATTTTGTACTGAGCATGTGATAATGTAACGTGTGTGTGTGTGTGTGTGTGTGTGTGTTAGCTGGAAATCGTTCCAACAGAAGCGTGCTCTTCAGAAGGCGCGTGCGGGAGAGCTGAGCGCTGGGGCGGAGGGGGAGAAGCTGCACAGTGACAGTGGTGTGTTCCTCGACTCACACAGCCTGCAGGAGAACCAGACCAGCAAAGGTGAGGGCGGCTCGGCCGACGCCCTTCGCTCGCGTGCCGGCTGCGCACGCGAAATGAACGCCGGCCTCCTCAGCTAACGCTCCCCTCCTCACGCTCTCTCCGTTCTCTTTACTCTCCGTCTCCTCAACAGGCAGCAAGCGGGACAGCAAGCAGGACACACGGCTCTACGTGAACCTCCCACCCCACCGGCGGGAGGAGGTGGAGCGACTCCTTGAAGAGGGCGGCGGCCGTGGCTGGAGGCAGCTGGCGGCAGCGCTGGGCTACGAGCAGGACCGCACGGACGTCTTCGGTCGCGGCCAGGACCCCGTCCACACGCTGCTGACCGACTGGGCCCAGCAGGAGGGCTCCACACTGGGCCTGCTATGCTCCGCCCTCGCCCGCATCGACCGCCACGACGTAGCCTCCGCCCTCACTGCCCCCGCACAGGGGGTCTCAGTGGTCTGAGGGGTCTGGGATGGTTCCGTTACCCTTTCCATAGTGGGACGACAGACTCTGCTGAGGAAAAGGGCATCGCACCCCTTTACGCCTCATGGGGAGGCGCAGTAACATAGTGACACAAGACTTTACACACCAAAACTACAACTCAACATGGAGAACAGCCTTTCTCCTGTTTGGATTGTGCAGTGCTTTCCAGGTGCTCGGGCATCTTACTCACTAAAGACACGTCCTTCATGTGTAGCGCTCCCTAACTCAGTATTTATAAGAAGTCGTTCTTCTCTGGCGTCGAGCGGTCAGGCCGGGACTTTACAGGCTTTCGTAAAGTTCTCTTTGTAAAGGGAAAGTTCCACTCCGTTTATCTCTGCCCCGCTTTCATGGCGAGCGGTTTTTGGGGCGGATTCGGTCGCTGCCCGTGGCTCACGGCCGAGCACTGGGGAACAGTTTCAGCGCCGTGACCCACACTGTTGTGCCTGAGAAACCAACGGCGTCGCGGCGTTCTCCAGGTCCCAGTCGGAACGGCCGGGGGGGCGAGATGAGAAAGAGCGGAGCAGGAGGAAGGGTGGCCGACCCAGGACAGAGCTCTGGGGTTTATTCACCCCCTAATCTGTCTTCCGCTGATCTGGCTGGTATTAAATATCAATAATTATCAAGTTGTATCACCTTGCATATATGGGGCATGGGGCAGCATCATGTGACCTTATCATTGGATACATATTGTGTTTTGTTTTTTTTTGTCATTCATTTCATGTATTTTTTAATAAATAAATAATAACCTGTGTGCATTTTCTGTGTAACCTTCGTAGTACTAACATATGTGACATTATTACATATGCAGCACCATTAAGACAATACAGGCTGGTGGTGTGTTTATAGTCTGAGGATTTGATCACAAGATGGCATCCAGACCCGGGGCCAGCGGGTTCATCTGTACTCTTAGACACATTGTCATCACTCGGACTACATCACCATCCGGAGCGAGCCGTTGGAGAGCTCGCGAGGAGGGGGGGGGGGTGTTCTTTGTCTATGGTGCTAGTGATTGGTAGGATCTGTTTACTCCACGACCCCCGTGAGAGGCTGTAGTGCCTGAGTCTCCTTTGTCATAGCAATGATGAATTGCTGAGCTTGTGGGAAAGTGAGCTGTGTAAATCAGCACCGAGACAGTCGTTGTGATGCAACCCCAACACTCATCACAGGCACAAGGCCTTGGCCAGCAACTTCACTTACACAACAGAAACTAATTACAGCTGCATGTTGTGTGAATATTAATGTTTAACGCCTCTTTCTTGGGCCAGTTGAGTTCAAACACCCTTTTTCACTTTCAGGTCTTTGATCAAAATTAAATCCACTTCACTGGGCACAAGAAACTGTTCCATATGGGGTTTTTTTTTGTTGTTGTTATTCTTCTATGTACCAGTAATGTCAGAGGGTTTTAAGCTATACCAAGTTCTCCAATTACCAGCACAGGCAGAAAAAGAGATTCCTAAACCCTGTCGGAGGGTCCAGAGCTGCCCTGCGTGGACCGTATTATTCAGGGTCTCATCAATGCTCGGGCCCGTGCAGCCCTCCCTCCCTCTTTTCCAATCTGCTAATGATTTCTTAGGCTGCGCCGTTAAACGGGACCAGAGGAGCGGCCCCGCACGCTCACGCTCTCCAGATGGGGCTGCTTAACTGCGGTCTGGAGCAGCCCGCTGGAATGGCCCAGCACAGAGAGGCACTCCGCACCGGGAGAGCAGGAGGGGAGGGAGAGGGCACAGGCACAGCCCAGTCCGGCCCAGTTTCCTGGAGCCTCTAATGAAAGCAGGGCATCGCTTTGATTACCCCCCCCCCCCCTCCAGTGGAGCCAGACATCTGCTATGGCACTGTGTTCCGTGGTGTCCATCACCCAATAGGCCGGCTGAGATGGGGGCGGAGTCTCACGTCCTGAAAGAGCAGCGCTGTTTGTGGCACAAGAGAAGCCTCTGGCTTAAAGCGCGATATTAAAAAACAACAGGCGTCCCCCGGCCAGCCCGCGAGCGTTTCAAACACTTCCAAGGCACTTGTGAACAAGGAAGCAGGAAACCACATGGCAACAGGAGACATTTTTACAAAAAAAGTTTATTTTAAAATGTTCTTTACACTCAGTATGACAATGTGCTTGCACAGTACTTACAGTGGAGTGGGGCGAGACTCCGGTTTGTACATAAAAAAAGTCTTTCCATATAGAGAGAGAGGAGGAAGAAAGGGTAAATAAAACAAACCACTACACCCCCCCTTTAAAGTCAAGCCCAACCCAAGACCGGGAGCAGTGGGAAAGCGTGGAATCTTGCTTATGATGGGAGCGCCGATACCGCTGGTGGGATCGGAGATCAAGTCTTGTCCCCGAGATCCCACTGTGTTGGTTTGGTATAATTACACATATTTACACAATAAACCGTGATCACCACAGTCCTTTAACAAAGTCTCTGCTTATTTAAATGGTCTCAAAAACTATCTATCTCTCAATATATTCACATATAAAGCAATATAATACATGTTTTGGGACAAAAGATTTAATGCAAATCAATGAGGTGGGGTTCATTAACAGCAAGAGCTTATGGGACAGTAACCCTGATCAGCTTTAACATAGGGGACAAACAAGTCACAATATGCCAGGAGGGCTTCACATTTGCTTGTGTGATGCTATTAAAAAAATCAATTAATGACAGTTAATGTAAAACAGTGAGAACCAGGCTGATAAAACAACGAATGCTACATGGCCCCTGCTGTGAGGTCAAAATGGCCACGAGTGGCTTAGAATGGACACAATCAAACATCCTTCACCCAGCAGCTCACTAAAAGCCGTAAAGCGCGGCCGAACGGGACGTCCCGAGGCCCCGCTGCCCTGCGGGACGGTGGCAGCGGCCGAGAGCCACGTCCAGATTTGATGCATCAAGTCAACGCAACAACGGTCCTTCGCCATCCAGAGACCATGCTTGGTCCCGAAGGGGGCGTCGCCCAGCCCAGCAGCCTGCTTCAGCCAGCCAATCAGGCTCTGCTCCTCCTCTGCTGCGACTGGCGGCCAGCGCCCGTTACCTTCAGCCAGACAGACGGCTCAGCCGCCGGCGACCAGACGAGCGTTCCGACCGCGGCCGGACGAAAAAAAAAAAAAAAAAAAAACGTCCAGAGCGGAGCCGAGGACGATGCTGAAGGCGAAGGCGGCGAACCACAGCGGAGGCCATTGAAGACGACGACGTGGAGAAGGCTAAAAGCATACATGATCTCTGGGAGGGAAACAACATTCAACCAACAAACAACAAACGAACAAACGAGTCTGTGTAGCACCCTGCATGTGCGTCCTCCGCCCGCGTCTCGGCTTGCCGGCCGCGGGTCCTCGCGATGGCCGCGTCTCTTGGCAGGGACGGAGCCTTCAGAGCAGCAGTTAGGACATGGTTAGAAAGTCGATATAAAAACAGGAGTAATACGAGGGTCCAAAGTTCTCGCTGCCCGGTCAGCCGACTGCTCGCCGCTAGCGGTGGCGGGAGGAGGGCGGCTAGTCCAGCTCGGGGTCCTCTTTGGGCCGGTACACCGTGCCAAACTTCTGCATGTATTTCTTGATGTACTCCTTGGTCTTGTGTTTGACGTTCTCGTTGCACTCCAGGTCCTCCGGGTTCTTGCAGGACTTGAGCTCCTTGTTCATCACTCCATGAGTTAGCTGTTGGAACACACACACACACACACACACAGCATAGGTATTTCAGCAAAAAGAGAGCAGTAGGCCCGAGCCTGTGGTGTGCAAGGCACGGGTGTCCTCTCCAGAAGCGCCCTGCTCTGTACCTTTCTGGCGAGGTGTTTGAAATCCTCCGTGTTGCTGATACGGCCCATTTTGCAGTCGGGCTTGCGGTATGGATTAAGGCATTGCACGATGAACTGTGACATCTGAACAGGAAAGGGAAAAGCAGCCCAGTCAGACAAGGAACAGACACCCCCCCCCCAATCATTCTCCACCCTTTTCTACAGGGACCAATCAGAATCATACCTCCTTGCGGAAGACTTCCTTGCTTTTCTTTGCAAGTTCGCTGGAGGTGTCTGCCTCAGCCGTCTTGGTAGAGAACTGTGAAGAAAGTTGTACAAAGAGGGCTTACGTTTGGTCATAGACTTTCTTTATGGGAAACACTGAAAACCAGAGACAGGACCCATGCAAGTGAAGGAGGCGGGAAGACACGATCAAAGTCACGATGACAAACGGGCTTTGTTACGTTTAGTATAAACAAATGTTTCAAAGGGTTTCCATTAAGAGACCCACGCTAAGAGACTACAGTCACCCTCCTTCAGCTCAAGGGTATAGCTGTCTGAGGCCAGAGACAGCAATAAGATGGATGTGGCCCACAGATCATCAAAAAATGTATCTAATTAATTTAATACAAAAAAAAAAAAAAAAACCCACCTAAAAAGTATTCATTTAATACTTTATGCAAGTGTGACTCACTCACACTCACCTCTTGTTGACCGGTCTCAGATGACATTTTAAAGTCAAACCCAGAGCCTTTTACACTCAACTCGAGTTTTAAAATACAGCTTGAGGCTAATTAAAAGAGGCTGAAGTCCCTTAACCCCAGAGTGCGTCTGTGTGGGGACGAGCCCCAGCTGAGGAGCATCACACACAGCACCATCTTTAATTAGCCACAGGGGCCAAACCAGCCTCAGGCACCGAGGACACCACAACAGTGGCTTCCCCATCTACCACGGGGGCCAAACCAGCTTCAGGTACCGAGGACATCACAACAGTGGCTTCCCCATCTACCACAGGGGCCAAACCAGCCTCAGGCACCGAGGACACCACAACAGTGGCTTCCCCATCTACCACAGGGGCCAAACCAGCCTCAGGCACCGAGGACACCACAACAGTGGCTTCCCCATCTACCACAGCTTTGCAAATTTCAAAAATGTTAAAAATATAAATAAAAAATAAAGACTTAAAAAATATATATATCAAAATTTTAAAAAAAGATAGAGAATGGAATAAGCCCCCCAAAACAACAACAACACTACTACTACTACTGGTTTAACTGTTGCCCTTAATCACAGCAGTCTACACCATCTAACGCTGACGGAGACGGGTGGGTGGAAACCCAGTACTGGTTTCTACAACCCTAATGTAACAGTAAGGGGCTGTGAGGAGAGGGCGGAGCTTGTGGCTGCGCCGGTACCTTGGAGGGGTTCTCGTCGTATGTGGGCGTGCCCAAGTCCATCTCGGCCTCGTGCTCCACGCTGGCCTCTTCCCCGTCCCAACTGGGAGGATCCCACTGGGTTTGCCTGAAGACACACGCAGCACTGGTTACGAATGTTAGACCAGTACTTCATTTCAACTGAGCTCCAAACGCCCCCCAAATACAGAAAAGAGCTTCATCATAACAGTGAAGACTGTGTTCACGCAAAATGAGATGTGCTAATTAAACATGGCATGACTACCTAGAAGCCACACACACACACACACACACACACACACACACACAGCAAACAAACAAATCTGAGGCAGATGGAGCTGGACCTCCCTAAGCACACTTTGGGCTTTACCTGGTGATTACATGGTAGTAGTAGATCTTGCCCTCAGGATCGCGGGCTGCCTTCCAGTTGGGAGGCAGGACGATGGTTTTGGGTTTGGGGGGTGAAGGGGGGGGCAGCTCCATGACGCTGTTTGGGACAATCATTTCCTGCACAGCCGGTCAAGAGAGGACAGTCAGGGTAAAACACTCAGTCAAGAGAGGACAGTCAGGGTAAAACACTCAGTCAAGAGAGGACAGTCAGGGTAAAACACTCAGTCATACAGAAATATAAAGCTCCATACTGCAATGACAAAATATTAATATTCTACAAACAGAATAATTCTTGTCCCTAAGAGCAAGGCTAGTTATGCATCTATCATAAAAGTCAAGCAAGGAAACAAAATTCTCTCTTTTTTGGATTCCAACTCAAACCACCATGGGAGAAAAAAAGGCTGTGGGTTCTTGGCAGCTGTTGGGAACTTTCCCCTCTATTTATCTTCAAATACCTACAAAACAAACAGGCGAACAAGTGGTGCCCCCTAGTGGTGCATAAGAGCAACTACATTACCTGTTGTACAGTCTGGGAGGTGACTATGGTGGTCACAGTGCCCCCCTGCTGAACCACCACACCCTGCTGGTGACCAGCATAGACCTGCTGGCCGTGCAGGTAGCCGGCGGCTGGCTCGGTATACGCCTGCATGTACAAGGAGGAGACAATGAACAACTGCTCTAGTGACCCACGGTCTAGCCGGTACTGGAACTGAACGCTGAGAGGACATTAAAGGTTGATTTCAGCACCAAGTTCTGGTAGTTCTTTGCAGTTGTGTGTGTCAATTGGCAAAACAATATTACACTGCACAGCCGGTTGGTGATTTCCATGCTCAAGTACAACAGACGCATTTAATGAGATAAAACCATGTTTAGTATGCATGTTGGGACAGAGAATGCACCAAAGTGGACCGCAGCTCTATGGGGGGAGGGGTGTGTGTGTGTGTGTGTGTGTTTCACAACTGCACACACACACACACAGCGCTCCTGCCCAGTTACCTGGATGACGGGGGCGTTGGTCTGCGTGTACCCCGCAGGCATGCCGTAGATGGCCTGACACGGCTGGCTCTGGTAGTAGATGGCGGTCTGCGGCTGGGCCGTGCTGGAGTAGTGCTGGGCCGGCTGGGTCTGCACAGTCACCGCCTGCTGCGTGTTTGGGTCCCACAGAGTAGCGTAGCCCTGCTGGCCCTGCACCTGGGCCGCAGCAGCCTGCGCGGGCACCGCCAGGACGGCCACGCCGGGGTCCTGGGGCGGCGGGGCGGGCTGGGCGAACTGCGGCGGCTGGGCGCTGGCCGGCAGCTCCAGCGGGGCGGGTGTGTGCGTCAGGCCGGCGGCCGTCTGCGCGGTGCCGGGGGACGGCGGGGGGGCCAGGCCCAGGTCGGAGATGAGCGTCTGGGTGGGAGGGGCCTGCTCGAAGGAGCCGGGTGTGGCGGAGCCGGCCACGGCCACGCACATGGGCTCCACGGGCGGGGTGGGCAGCAGGACCTTGCCGGCGTTGGGGTTAGTGGGGTCCACGTAGGTCTGGATGGGGTACCCGGGCGGGTAGGTCATGAAGCCGGCGCTGGAGGTGTAGACGAGCGGGTTGAAGGCCAGCCTCTGCAGCTGCTGCTGCTGTTTCTGGGCCTCTCGCTGTGCCACCTCCTGCTCAAAGAGCTTACGGCGCTCCTCTGTGGTCAGCTTATTACGCGACTCTTTGGCTCGAGGCTTCTTCTTACCGCCGCTGGCCTGATCGTAGCTAGAGGGAAAAAAAATAAACAGTAGTATTGGAATGCGGTAGCACGCAGCGTCATCGTAAAGATTCGTACACGCGAGGTTCGCCGATCGTACCGGTCCTCGTTCCTACGGCTGCTCCTCTCGTAGGCCGAAGGGGGCGGGGGAGAGGCGGAGCCTCGTCTCCTCTTCCTCTCGGCGCTGCGCAGCGTGGACCTGTCCGAGTCCCGGTCCCGCTCCCAGTCCCTCTCGCGCTCCCAGTCCCGGTCCCGCTCGCGCTCTCGTTCCCGGTCCCGCTCGCGCTCTCGTTCACGGCTGCTGGAGGTGTTGCGGGGGGTGAACAGAGCTTCTCGCTCTCGACTGCGATCTGTTTAAGGGCAGCAGGGCGGACGCCAATGAGCAAACATCTCATTCCAGTTCATGAATGGGGGCAGGATGTGTGTGTATGTGATGAGCCCATTGCTGTTTAACCCGTGGAAAATAACTTCAAAAGAAATGTAGTATATTGTAGTATAATTTTTGTTTGTTTGTTTTGTTTTGCTTTGCTTGTATCATTACTAACTTAAACACTGTGTTATATCTATTGTATTGCTCTTTTATATTTGTGTTATTCATTGTAACCGCTTATTGTTGGTTGTTAGGTAGACAATTTTTTATATCTGTCCAGGGACTACGGATGAAAAATAGCCTTTAGGCTAATTCTGGTACTTTTTACCGTCATGTTAATTAATGTACACTGTCCCTGTCAAATAAACGACTAAATAAAATAAAATCAAGCATTGTTATTACGCAGTGCAGTATGATTATATAATGCCAGGTCCTACCATTTGACTCCTTTTCCACTTGACTCTTCTTTGGGATTCTGTACACCTCCTAAAAGATGGACCAAAGACTTCTTTACAACCACAAGTTTCCGCAAAGTGCATACTTTGGGACAGAACGTGCAAAAATGACACGTGACCCTGTCTGAGAGGTCACCTTACCTTCAGGTCTTTCCAGCTGTCGAGCAGGCGGGCGGCCATCTCACTGATGTCCAAGGCCCTGACCTGAGGCTCCTGGCTCCTCTCGCTTTCCACGTCGGAAACACCCTCCTCTTCGTCTTGGGAAGGCGTGCCCACCACTGTGCCTTCTGCTGCCGCTGTGCCTGAAGGTGGCATCTCCACTGTAATGGCAGATGGAAGCGGAGGAGTGGTCTCCACAGGAACAGTAGAAACCTCATCTGATGTTTTTTCTGGAAGGGTTACAGTTGAAATAGGAGAAACGTGCTCCGTGGTGAGAGGTGAAGAGTCAGATGGTATGGCGATAGATGAAGAGTCAGAAGGAGCAGTTTCTACAGTGATTTCAGAGGGCTCCACAGACAAGCTGACCAAAGTGGACGGACCAATAGCATTTACATCAAAAGCTAAAGGCTCCCGACACTCGATTTCTACGGATGGTTCAGTGGCAGATGTAGTCACTTCAAGAGGTTCTACAGAACTGATACCATCTTCTTCAGTTTTGACACTGGTGGTTTGAAGCAAATCTACAGTAGTCCTCTCTGTCGGGCTGGATAATTCTGCAGGTTCAGGTTCAAACCTGCTTTCCTCAACCACCAGCTTTTCCTCAAATGATGCACACTGGTTCTTCTCTGTGTCACAGGTCGGTTTCTCCTCCATCTCCTCAATTAGTTTCTCCTCCATATCACTAGTAGGATTCTCCTGTGTTTCACTGGTTGATTTTTCCTCTGCATCATTGGTCAGTTTCTCCTCCATGTCACTGGTCAAGCTCTCCATTTCCTCAGTTGGTTTCTCGTCAATCTCAGCGGTCGGTTTCTCCTCCGTCTCGCCGGTCGGTTTCTCCTCCGTCTCGGCGGTCTGCATCTCCTCCGTCTCGGCGGTCTGCATCTCCTCCGTCTCGGCGGTCTGCATCTCCTCCGTCTCGGCGGTCTGCATCTCCTCCGTCTCGGCGGTCTGCATCTCCTCCGTCTCGGCGGTCTGCATCTCCTCCGTCTCGGCGGTCTGCATCTCCTCCGTCTCGGCGATCGGTTTCTCCTCCGTCTCGGCGGTCTGCATCTCCTCCGTCTCGGCGGTCGGTTTCTCCCCTGCTTCCGGCACATCTGCTGCATCTTCTGTCCTACTTTTCTGTCTCAACTCCAACTGTGACTCCATACTCTCGGCAGCATCTGAAGCTTCCAGTTTCACTGACTGATCTTCAGCCAGAGTGTCGGTGTCTCTCACGGTGGTCTCTCCTTTTTCTGTTGTGACCACTCTTGCCTTCAGATGCAAGGGCTGCTCCATCATCTCCTCCTCTTCCTCATCCTCTTCCTCCTTACAGTCAGAGGCCTTGCTTCCATCAGAGAGAGCACTGTCCAAGCTGTTCTCACTGATGATCTTCAGAGGACGGTAGACGGCGCGTTTCGGTGTCTCTCCATCCAGCTCGGAGGCCAGCTTTGCGGGGGGGCCGTCAGGCGTGTTGAGGGGAGTCTGTGCACGAGAAGTGCTCTCGCTGGAGTAGCCGTCCTGCTCCGCGTGTTGGCCAAGTGGATGGCTCTGGGCCCAGCGCTGGATGAACTGTAGCACACGGCTCTCCTCCAACATGTTCTTAGTGGAGATGGGCAGCACTGCCAAGGCCTTCATTATCTGTAGAGGATGACAGTGATGAGTTAAGGGGTCAGGAGAAGCTCAACCACTTGTAGCACTCTCCCTGCTCAGCTGCCATTCTGCATTTCAATTGATCAAAGACAGCAAAATGTGATGGCTTCATCACAACCAAGAATGTGGCTGGCATACAGACAGTCTGTACAGAGGCCGCCTTAAATGTCATCAGATTTGACTGAATTACAAAAGGCTGTTCCATTTTATTTAAAAATACATAGCCTCAAAATTAATTCATGTATAGTAATATTGTTTCTATGCAAGAAAATATTCAGACAAATTACTGAAGGAGAAAAAAACAAAAACAAACAAAAAAAAAATGCGGTTTGTGCAAGTATTCAGCTCCTGTGGTTCGAGATATCCAAGTTTGTATAAATATCGCTGGACATAATAATAATCCGTGAATCATTTAGGTGTTAAAGTAAGGGAGTTAAATTAAGGAAAGGATTTATCCAGAAAATGTATCAAGTATCTTTGGTCGGACTGTGAATATGAAGGAAAGCTGTAAAAATGAAAAGCATCATTTGCATGAGGTAGGAAATGGCTACAAAATAAAAGGGGGGCAGGGGACTTAGTTACTACAGAAATTTTTTTTTTTGACTAAAGTATATTTGGAATTTTGTGAGAAAGTGTTGAAGTGTCTTGGTTAAAATGTGGGGAGGTATACTGGTGTATGGGGTTGGCAGTGGGGACGCTGTTCTCCAGTGGGGACTAGTTCAAATGGAAGCATGGTGTAAAAATCAGTATGGTATCAGAGAACTTGCTTCAGTCTATTAAGAACCAAGGCTTGTTCAAGAAAAAACATTTTCAGCAGAACAAGGATCCCAAGCACAATGCAAAAGCAAAGAGGTTGTACAACAGAAAGGTGAAATGTTCTGCAATGACCAAGTCAAAGTCCGGTCCTCAATCAATTTAAAAATCGTGGTCCACACATTATGCAACCAATCTGAACAATATAATGAGACCAGGTGGAAGGAGAGAAGCTACCAACTAATGTGAAGGGGTCGAGTATGTTTGCATGTACTATTTTTCAGTTTGTTTGTTGTTTTTTTTACATGGTTGTTTAATTAGATAAGATTAACCTAATGATTTAAGGGGACTGAATTCTTTTGGTAATCACGGTACACAGCAGGGTGAGTTTTTAGCCAGCAGGGTAAACTGATGTTAAACACTGTATTTTTGACATGTGAAACTGTTTGTCTGACTCATCTGGAGATAATGCGGATTACAGAAAGGCCATTCATTATTTTCTGTGCACCCAGCACTGTGAAGTCTACGTCCATGATAAATGTGCTACATGTTCACTCACCTCCAGCTGCAGTTTAACGTTGTTAACAGAGTTGCTTTTAGCTTCAGAAAGATCCACCATAAATATCCACAACAATGAGAGGCCATGATGATCCAAAAACTGCTTTAGACACGAATGATTCTGCGTGTTCTGCAGATCAATAAAGCACGCCAAGTTATTAACATTTTTGTCTCAGAATGTAAACATCTAAGACAACTTTAGCATTAGTTAAGAGTGTATTCATATCAATATTCTAAATCATTGCTTTAGTTTTTTGCATGGCACACACCTGGATGAGTTTCAGACACATGAGTCTCTGCTCCATGGTCTCCACCCGCACCATCAGCCTGCAGAGGGAGATCACTTCCTTCTCATCGCTCAGACCTTCTCCGTTCTCTCGAAGAGCCTCAAGCTCCTCATCCACCTGCAATAAACATGCCAATAATTTTACAAAAACAGAATTTCCAGGATCACTAGCACTTTCATGGAAATGGTAAGTGATGGAAATGAAAGCCTCAATCTCAATCTGAACATCTAAAAGAGCTCCATGTTTCATTTGACTGGAAACCAAAATTCACACAGACACCTCTTTTGGAGTTCATCCATTTTTTAAAGTTTCTACCAGAAATGAGGTCACATGTACTGTACATTTTCTTTGCTTCATTTGTTATAATCTCTTCAAGTGACGTTTTAAAAAATTTATATTTGCAGTTAAATTAATGATGTGTTGGCATATCCTGTAATTTAATGCAGTCTTTTCTCTTGTATAAATTTTTAACTAACCTTGGATTAGAACACTTGTACAAAGAGAATGGTTAAAGCAATCAAAAAATGAAAAGTTGTGTAGCAATGGTATGTGACCAGAATGTGCTTAATATTGTCACTAACTTAAATTATGGCAACATTCCAAAGATTTATCATGAGCCCGTATATAGGATTCATGGTCCACACAAGACACTGCAAATCTCAGAGCAGTCGTCACGTGCCAGGTAGAAAGCTGCCCTAATTTAGCTAATTTAATGGCATCCTCAATAGTCCTGCCTCAGTGGCAAGAATAGCATGGCATCCCAGAGAAAGGAGAATTTCCATTACATTGTGAAACACAGAACAAAGGCCCGTGGACTGGCATTAGGATGATCCATACAATACATCATTTAATCATTAATGTTGGCTGTTGCAATACTCATATCATAGAAGACAGGACGGCTGCAATGAGTTGTCTAATCACAGGCTATTTTGGGGTTGGGGGGGCGGGGCTTGTTGAGGTATTCACATTATCTAACAAATATAAATAAACTGGCTCAGAATAATGCAGGTCGCACTCCCCCACCGAACTATACCTTCTACTGCAGCATGCATCAACATTACTGCAATATAGTGGTCCCCCCATGTTGTAAAGCCCTAATCTGCTCCCTTTGCCATTTGTTTGAAGCGGAATAACAACCTTGCAGTGCGCTTCACTCACCGTGGTGAGAGCGCTGACCGTCTCTTTCTTCCGAGATCGTTCTCTCTGCTTCTTGCCCCCTGCTGCACGCACACTCACGCGATTCTCCCCACCCAGGAAACCCCGGCAACTGGGCGCCCCACAGAAACACTTCTGCGCCTCTTTCCTGGGAGACGAATACAGAAAATCATGGATGACTAAACAGGAGTCTGCAGTGCTTTATAGCTGCTGTCGAAGAATCAATGGAAACTTCTTACCCATATCTCTGGAACTGGTAATCAAATGTGAGCTCTGTGCCAGCCTTCACAGCTTTGGTAGTAAAGAAGCCAACTCTCAGCTGACCATTTACTGTCCACTGTGGAAGAGTTAATGCATGTGGTGACCTTGACAGCAAAACGAACTACACAAGCTGGCCATAATGGTATATTTCTCTGTATATAACAGAGACGGCAGTGCATCACTACTGAAAAAACAATCAAATTTTTTACTTAAAAGTTTCTGGCTGGCCATGTAAGTATAGACCACACACCATAATGACTGTGCAAAGGACTGACCTTCTGGGTTTCACAGTTGGGCTCACAGCTGTGGTTCATGAAACGTGAGCAGTTGCCTTTCAGTGTGGCATCAATGATCTGTGAATGTAACAAGAAACTTAAGACACATTCATCATCAAATCAGGATGAAATAAAATAATAATAACATCAACGAGATTCACCTCATTATTCTTCAATGCCATGAAATAGTAGTGGATGTTCTTGCTACGAGCATACTCCTTCACTCGTGATTTGAACTCCTTGTGATCTAGAACCTCACCACAATACTCCAACACAAAGGTGTTCCTGGAAAACCCAACCAAATTACATTTTTTTTTGCTACTTAAGGCAGTCATTGCTACATGTTGGTCTTATTTGCACTTAGCATATTAGGTACATGTTGCTTACGGATGTAGGTCTTTCGCAGCTCGCAAACCCCAGCCTTTACTTTCTGTTAGAATGACTTCAAAGTCTGCATGCTGCTTCATCTGGAAGCGCCGGTTGGAGCAATATGTCCCATTCAAGCACCGTGATGAGCTTGTGAGAGAGAGAGAGAGAGAGAGAGAGAGAGAGAGAGAGAGAGAGAGAGAGAAATTAGCACAAAGGGTAATTGCTCCATTATTAGTCATCTGTAATGATATAAGGCCTTGACATAAAACAAAAAGTAAGAGACATTAACTTGGGATGTACAACAGTTAAATTTAAGACGCAGTGCTAAAAACATTAAACATTATACAGTTATTATGCACATACCACTCAATCATAAGAAGGCGATTCAGGCAATCTTCCCCACAAGCCATAACTCCTCTGGCCCGGTCCTCTCTCGAAAGGACAGAACACTCACACTGCATTCGCTTAATGTCACGATGAGACTTGTTTTTCTTGCTGTTAGATCAGATCAGGAGAATTTGTTATCATTTCTTTTTCTACATATTAGAAAAATAATGAACAATAGTACATTGCTTTCCTATGCAAGACATCATAGCCACATGAATGGTTGACCAAAAAGATATCCCATATCAGCATATCATGCATATAAAATATTCTGAATGCTGCTTGACAGGAACAGCATCAAAGTGACTTGCACGTAAAAAAAATTTAAGATATACATTTTGAATGTATAGGCTAAAGGAGAGTTCACCCAACCAAGATAAGCCTTTAAGTCTGGGATTTTAAAAAGAAGTCTTACAGTAGTGAATTATTACTGACATTTCAGTTTAGACTAGGCTTAATCCATGGTCCAGGACCCTGGACTTAACCCAGTTTAGGAGTTGAAGCTAGATTATTGCCCATAAATGAACAAAACAAACCAACCATTAGTGAAGGTGACATATCATGGAGAACATTCGAGCTAGAGCTCCTGCTGAGCCAAAGCCATGCAAGTTTATTTTTCTAGGTACAGATCATTTATCAAGATGTTTGAAAGTCATACCATGAACACATAACTTCTGGCAGGTGAATCACAATTATACCACCTTGATTATGTGTCAGATCTGTCATCACATACAAGCAATTAAATATTTAAATGACAAATATTTAAATTTTTTAAAATGCTTGATACTGACCGTTCTGTCAGATAGACATTTTCCTCGATAAGATCAAAGTAAGGAGGCATCTTTTTCTGCTTGGCTTTATCCTTCCAGGTAACAGGGTCCAGAAATTCCTTGAGACTGAGCAGTGGACGATGTGCATCTTCTCTGTCTGAGGACAATTTAGACTCTTTTGATCTCACACAACTCCCATGCTCCTCTATGCAGTCCCTCTTGCAAGCAATTCCTGCTTCTGCTTCATTGTCCGATTCTGACTCTATCTCTGGGCGTCTCTTCTTGGGTGGGCCTTTACCTCTGTGAGGCCTTTGACTGACTTCTCTTGGAGGCTCTGAGGATATCTGACTTTCAACAACAGCACCTGCAAAGCTGCAATTGCTGCTTATCTCATGGGCTTGAACAAATGCAGTTGACGCTGGAGGTTCAAAAGACACTGCTCCTCGATTAAGTGCAACTGATTTTCTCTCATAGTCTTCCTCGTTGTCATTAGTCAGCGAGTCTGGGTGAATCTGGCCCACTGAATCATGATACTGAGAAGGCACAGGTGTCTTGACTGATATGCTTCTATAAGAGGCAGCTGACTGGGTCCAGTAACCATTGCCTTGGCTGTTAAACACATTTCCTGTTTGGGGTAGCCGTTGACTGCTGTCTGGTTGCTGAAATGTGCTGCTGGGTTGCTCTGTTTGATTGAAGTCCCAGCCCATGTTCGAAGTATCTTGCCCCCTATAATCCTCAGAGCATCTAAATTCAACATATTGATCTCTTCCCCTTCTTCTCCCATGCCAACTGTCCGGAGTATCATAATTTTGATGTGCACCTAATCCAGCCTCCTTTTGTACATTCTCCAGACAGTATGTAGGCATCTGGCCAGTAGGAACAGACATCTTTGGTCTTTCATAGATAATACAGTTTCTGTCTGTTGCGGGAAGTATAGTGGTTGCCTCAGAATGGCTGGTACTATCGACCATATTGCTCTGGGACTGGTAGGCCACTCGCACAGCTGGTGGTGGTGAACATTTGTCATTAGCAACCAATAAGACATGTTTGTTACCTTCTGCTAAACCGTCCCCAAGCTTAGACTGTGAGCTAAGACTATGAGGACTTTCACTACGAATGTCCTTATTTAACTGGCCCGCTTGATGGGTTAGTTGCTGACCAAAGTGATCTGAAGGGCTAGGAGAGGGTGTAGGATGGACTCCATGATCAGTTGTCTCAAGGGTAATGGTAGAATTCTTTGGCACAACCACTACAGAGTGTAGCCGTTTCAAAGAGACCTGCCCATCATCTGAATCGGAATCATAGTCATCAGTTTCACTTTCCTCACTGTGGTCTTTACCATCACAACCGAAGGATGCTGAATCTCGAGTCACAGGTTTGTGCGAGTCATCATTGTTTAATTTCTCAAAATTAGGAAAAGTCTGATCTATCTGAAAAGCAGTTGCATTATTGTGACATGATTTCAGAGGACACTCAAGAACCTTATTTGCAGAGGTCTTGGCATCTACATGTTCATTACTTGAATCATGGGTTGGTTGTATACCACAATCAAACGGCTGACTAGGAACTTGACTTATTTCTTTCAGAGATGTTGTTTTTCCATTCCTCTGTGCTACATCCTCAGGCTTTATTGGCTGCATCACAGAGTGCTGTTTCTCTGAATATACATCTTCAAAGTTAACATCATTGTTAAATTCAATTCTCTTAACGGAGATGACCTTTTTTACAGATGTATCTTGGTTTACCATCTTCTTAGGGGCTTGACTTTCTGAAGTGTCTTGTCCAACAATATCCCAACGTGATTTTTTAAAATTACTACCCATTTTCAAAACATCAGCTTGGGGTTGCTCAGGTTTGACATTAAGCTGATGAGGTTCTTTGTGAACAACGTTAACATTTTGAGTAATGGCCATTTGACTTACTTCTTTACTGATGATCAAGTGAGAACCAGATTTAGTGTTGGGTTTCAAGGGATCGAGTGGTAATTCTTTCACAGAAAGAGTGTCTGCCAATGATTGTGGTGAATCATCACTGGAAGTGTAGCCTGGACAAGACAGCTTATTCAAGCTAGAAGAATAATTACTTTTGCAAAGGTTACTGACATTTGCTACATTAATTTGTGCCTCTGTAAAAACTTGAATTTCATTTTGAACCAGAGTGTCTGTTTGATTTCCAAGTTGTGCACCCTGTACAGAAATTTCTTTGACAGTTACATGACATTTACTTACAGTAGTACTTAATTCCCCATCAATATTTGTGCGCTCATCTGGGAGAACTGGACTCTTCTCCGTACTGCCAGGATCTTTGCGCGCCACTTGCAGTTCAATATTTTCACTTTTTGATTTGTCCGTTAGAATAGCTTGCTGCTTTTGCTGGGAAGAATTATTATTTAATTTAAACTGACTACCATCTTCATGCTGAGAAACATCTACTATGAATTCTCCCTGAGACCTCAAGAGTGGCACCTTTACATTACTATTTAACGTATCTACTGATTGTCCATCCGTTCCAGTTATACTAGCTGAAGACTTAGACTCCAAAATGTCTGTTCTTTTACATGATGAGCTCCAGGACCCAGAAGATCTGTCGGAGCCTTGTGATTGAGACTTCCTTCTGTGCTCCTCATCAGAGTCCGAGCTCACACTGTTTTTCAGGGTTGTTTTCTCTGATCTTAAAAAGGTATCTTGGTTGGATGTTGAAAACTTAGCAGTAATCTCCGATTTTGAAAGGGAACTGGACTTCTTATGAATGGATTCAGACTCAGGAGAGGTCCTTTTACTGGGTTCAGAGTCAACAGGTCTTCCAGATCTTTCTGTTCTCGAATACTGTGATCTTCTGTCTGACTCTAATGAACGTGAAGACTCTATGGATTTTGAATCTCTGTAAGATCTTGAGTAAGAGGATGTCTTAGAATCTCTTTGTGAAGTAGAGTAAGTAGAGGATCGGCTAGAGTCACTGCCCCGAGTCCTTGGTTTCCTAAGGTCATCTTCAGAGTCAGAGCTTTCTCGAGATCTGCCATCAGCGCGAGAGCGGGAACTCCTCTGTTCACGATAAGGAGAACTTCTGTGGGATCTCCTTTCAGAATCATGGTAATGTGACCTATCTGACCTTGACTGTCTCTCATTTCTTGATCTTTCAGATCGGGAATAGGAAGAACTAGTTCGAGAACTTCGAGATCTAGACCTTGATCGACTCTTGGTTCTTCTTCGGTCAGAACGAGAGGATCGTGATGAAGTGTGCCTAGAGTCTCTCTCCATTTTAGAACGATTAGACCCCTTTTCATCTTTCTCTTCCCTCCTATCATATTTGGATTTCTCCAAGACCTCCGATTTGGAGCTGGAGGACTTCTTAACATCTGTGCTCTGACTGTCAGACTTTGCGAGATTCTTGGGGTCACTACACTTGACTAGGCTGGAAGATGTCCGGACAGAATCCCCATCAAACTCCGATCCAGGCAGAGCTGTGACTGACTGAGGTTGAGCTTTCCTGTCTTCAGGCTCAGAAATACTGGGACGATCTTTATACTCTTTCCCAATATGGGAGGAATCAGTTGGTCCCTTAAGGCAAATGTCCAATTTCTCCTGAGCACCTTCATCTCTGTCAGCTTTTTCAGGGGGACTATCAGAGATTGTGTTCTGCTGAGACTGAGTCACTAAAGATTCAGTTTCAATGCTCGCTGAAGAACTGATTAAAACATCCGTCTCTGAGAAGGTCTGATCTGAAACAGCATGGGCTGTGGGACTCTCCTCAACAATAGACACACTAAGAATCTGTTTTTTAAAATGGATCTTGCCAAGATCATGCTTTGATTTAGCTGGGAGGATTACTGGGGAGTGTGTTGCCTGGGACTCTGCCACTACTGTGATCACAGCAGGTACATCAAGTTGCTCGTTCTTGCTTTCTGCACTCTGCCTAGCTTGGTCTGGAGAGGGCAAATTTGCAGACAGCGTGGTAGAACAGATTTCAGGTGAAGCTTTCTCTGGACTTGGTGGAGCAAGGAACACATTTTGCAATGGCTTCTTAGTCTGTGTGAAGCTGAAGGACACCTTCTGTCGACCCTGTTCCTCAAGGTTCACCTTAGTTTTGGCTCCTTTAGCCAGGAAGTGGTTCGACAAAACAACTCTTGGAGCAAGGCCTTTGAATATAACTTGCGTTGAGGTGTTTTCTACCTTGATCTAGAAAAAAAAACAAAAGCAGAAAATATTTTACAATAATTCTTTACACAAATGCAAAAATGTTGTTGCTGCGTTTTAATTAACAGATAATGGCCAGTAAAACACCAGGATGTTCTCTGCCCAGGCTCATCTGTTATTTTCTGATATGAGGATGTTTCTTGGCATTATTTCCCCCCTATCAGGGCCACATGTCTAAAAAGCAAGCTTAATTTTACTTACACATAGCGGAATGAAACCAGCAAATGTGCTGTAATTTTATTTAGTTAACTTTCTAGTTACCCACCACCACATCAAAAGACTACATGGGACTGTACAACTCAGTGGGCATTACTACATTTTTGTTTTGTTAATAAGCTAGTTTAAAATAATACTTATATATTTACAAGTTATATATATAAAATCTTACGAACATACCGAACCATCATGCTCCTTTTCCCTGATATAGTTGGACAGCAGCAGCATGTACAGCAAATAAAGGAAATAGATTAAATATTTTTAATAATGACAATAACAGACTGAAATAACTTAACTTAAAATTAGTTCAAAAAGATTTTTTATTCCACAAGCAAATTCTCTTTTATTTCACTCTACCAAAATCAAGATTTAACACCACAAGTTGCCTTATTTCAAGCATAAGTCTGTTGCTTTTTATTATGGAACTAAATAAGGCTCCCAGGCAACAACTGGGTTAGGCCATCCCTAGAGGATTCTTTTTGTCCCGTCTGACCTTCAGAGCGGAAACACTCCACATTGACTGTTGTGGAAAATGGAGGATGTTTCTTTTTAGCCATTTTCACTGTGTTCTTTACATGTAGACTATATCATGTACAGTCGAATTCTTTCTACATGACATCTTAATGTTTTTATATGTTAGTTGGGGTTCCTAGTTTCCTACTCAAAACAGTTTAGGCATTTCATTTAAAAACGAATTTATGGAAAAGGTAAGTCAATATATGGGAATCTTTACTATTGATATTATTTAAATTCAAGGGCTCAGTTATCTAAAACCTTTCCTTGATGACCAACCATGACCAAGCTTGAAATAGGAGAACCATGATTAGAATTCCAATAGCTAAAGCACATCTAGGCTAAACATTCTTGGTATGTGTGAAGGGCTAAAGTTCTGACAAAATGGCCATCATTGAAGATGGACCAACACAGTTATGCAATGTTCAAGCCCGAGAGTGAACAATATCAAACTGAAATTACTCCAAAATTACCAGTCAGCAATATTTAAAAAATCAATATGATTGACAAGCTATTATAACAATTTGATGCCAACATTGCATGTATATGTTTTTCACAAAATAGTTGTTCATTCATACTTGCATTTACCTGAGATCAGGATTCAGCAGGGCATCCATTTTGAGGTGGGCCAAGTGAGGAGCAACTGGAAGGACGCTGCCTCACTGGGAGAAAACCAGCTCAGAGAAGCAAGCTCTCTGATGGAACCCACCTGACCATGAGACATGTCAAAGACACACTTAGACACTGTTCTTTCCCTTGCACACCAAGTAATTCCATTCATCTGCATTTTATCTTGCCTTAAACAGAAGAATTTGTGACATGAGGGTTTTCATAATCCAGGATGTTCACATATATGCATTTGATTGCAACCTTACAACTGAAATGTATCCTCACAATGCAAAAATCAGTTGACCATAATGCAGATCTAACTATATCAATGAATAAAACTGTAGCAATGGTCAGCTTGTTTGTGACTTTTACTGTTTAAGAAAAGGTGACATTTGAAAACATGAAGTAGATTAACGGGACATGTAGTGAAATGTAAAGCTTAATTTAGCTACATTGTCATAGATGATGGATCTTATGTCATGAGGAAATTTCGTCTGCATATAAGCAAATAATCTGAAGAAGCTCTGAAATAAAATCAAGGGTGAACCATGTCACGTAAGGTGTGTCTGACTTACAATAATTGCAAGCCTCGTGAAACCTTACAAACGTGTTAAATTCAGTTCAGCCAAACGCGTTATGCTGTATAGTGATACACAAGCAAGCAGCACCTAGAGCTTCTGAATGACAAGGAGAACGAAGGAAGAGAGAGATACAATCACTATTTTCTGTCTTTAGCCAGACAAGCTGCCTTTTGTTTCAGTGTGGAGGGCAAAAGCTTTTGCTTACACCAACATGATCGCAGATCTATAACATTATGCACGCTATTTCGATGTAGTGTTTTTGCAGACAAAACACCAGGAACAACATTTAAGCTTGCAATACTGACGAGTTGACGGCACTGAATATGCAAACGTGTTTTTATCGTCAATGATTTTGCATGTCCGAGGCCAACATAATTCCCAAGTGGGCAAATAAATTAATCCTTAGCCAGACAAGGCTAACTACATGGCCAGCAAATGAACTAACGAGGGAATTTGATAACTTTTATAGATGTGGAAACGTGGTTGGGCGTGTGGACCACTTAACAACAATAACAAAACAATTCGGTATCACAGAAAGATAATGTGGGGGGTTGTGAAATTTTGGTCGTGGATCAGAGGCCTAACAGGCCTCACGTCTGCTTGCGTTAGCGAGCTAGCTAGCTTCTGTGGCTACGTTAGTTTGTGTTATTGTACTTCAAACTAACGTATCGTCTTCAAATGGTATTGAGGCCAAGACATTTATTGATATAATTAACCGGGTATTTTCTCATACGCGCGGTGTCCAGTGCCAAGTCTACAGCCATTAAGTAAAGTTGTCCAGCTAGCTGGCTACGAGGTTAGCCGGGCTGATATGCAGCGTCGCTGCTGGTGTATCGGCTGCGGGTCTGATTGTTTCATCTGGGCTCTTCTTGTAGCTCTTCCCCAATGGTGACACGGTGGTCCTTTCCAATATCAATGCACATTACTTTATTCCAAACCAACACTTCGCCTGGTGTGTATCCTGTTCTGTATCTGGTTGGTGTGAGGGTTAGTGAACTAGCCAAGCACCCAGTCGGCTAGCTGCACATCTGCGTTAGCTCGTTAGCCCACGGATAAACACTTGGGAGTGCATGTTGATTATTATTATTATTGAAACGATTCCCGTGAAATAATGGAAGGTTATGCGACAATATAAAACGAAATACTCACTTTAGACTCTGCTTTAGTCGGGTTAAATCCTCCATCGTCAACGCCAGCGGGGGCAACACTCTTGAGTGGGTCTGTGGATCCAGCAGCTAACGTCAGGTCCACACAGGGTAACTTCACCTACAGCTCGCTAACCGCTCTCCAAAAACACCCTGGCGGACTAGCTGGGTGCCCTCAGGCTGCAGACGAGACTGAATTAACCGTAGGTGCCCGTCCGTCCAACCCAGTATCATCAGCAGGCCCGCGGGACGCCTGGTGCACTTTCTCAGCACCGTGGAGCATGATCTAACGCACGGCCGCCTTTTTGTTTCATGCTGTAGCGAAGACGAGCAGGGGCAGCCTCCGATTATCCGGGTCGAGTCGATGCGTCGCACCGGTTCGGGACTCCTCCTCTCACGCCGAATTCAAACCGTGACGAGATCCGTGAGCAAACTTAAATGACTCTCGAAAAGCTGCTCGAAAAAGAGCGAAAAAGGAGAAGCTAGCCGGGTTAGCTGGTGTGGAGATAACTGTCGAGTCATACGAGCTGTGTTTGGAGTTATTGGGGATGATGGTGAGAATAATCGGGTCGATTACAGGGGTGTAAAACAGGCCGACGTGTGGCTACGTCTGGGATGCTTTTTTAGGATTAGGATTAGCTACAGTTATTTGTTGATTAAGGGTAGCCACGTGCATTTGTGAGATTTATGCAATGTTTATCGAAAACATGTTACGTTGTTTCGACGAGGAAAAACTTCTGCTGTACGTCTACTGTAGCACTGTAAGTTGTACAGTGTGGGAGAAGCAGCTGGGCCTCGAGTGGTGGAGGTTCACAAGAATAAAGTCAGCAGAAGAAAAGGTAATGGCTAGCTAGCCACTTTCACAATCGAAGCGTCGATGTTTTCCTCTGCTATATGAGAATATTGCTTCTGTGTCCAGATGTCCAATTTTCACCGTCAGGAACGGTGATCTAGCCGCAGTGCGTGCGTGTTGACTCAGAACCCAAAGTTCTCAGAGAATCTTATGAAATTGTGCAACAAGTAAGTCATAACTTCAAATTTGAAACCACTTTCACTTCTGTCATCAGGGAAATATCCAACTCAATTATTTTCCATGCAATAAAATCCACCCATCCAACATCATTGAGGGAAAGGAAGGACGTGGAAGCGACTAGGCATATGGCGAGGCTAGATTACGAACGCATACATTTATACGTTTATTTTATGGTGTGACAAGTATACTTTCCATATGTCAAAAAATCTTCTGCAATTTTGCTGTTTTGCTAAGCATATAGTATTCTGGAAAAAAAGGTTCTATTGCACTGCCTGAGTGGAGGCACAGGGTCTGGTGAGCACTGTCGAAAGAAGGGATTCAAACACTCTAATTGGTCTTCACTACAAAATTTATCAACAGAAGCATACATATAACCTCCAGTTCTTCTGATGAGCTGACATCTTTGTTTTTTTGTTTGGTTTGTTGTTGTTTTTATATATCTTGCTCTAGGGCTTGCTTCCAGGATGTGTGAGGAGATTTGTGAGCAGTTTCCTGTGTATCCCTGCACACGTCTGCTGCCTGATATAAATGATCCAAATTAATGCAAAGTATTTTAAATTGCATACTCTTGTTTGATTTGAAAAAGCCCTCTCTAACCCACAGGTGTGCTGATGGCATTCTTCTGTGTCATTACGACCACACCTGGTCTAATGCTGGACATGGAGCTCTGCTGCGGCACCTGGGATGCTGCCTTGTGATTGCTCACAGATCTCGCTCTCAGCAATGAAGACACAGCCTCATGCATGGCTGGGCTCATATTACCAGTCCAGAGCTTCACAACAGAAAGGTAGCTTAAGGGCATTTTACTTTAACAAGCATGAAATTTAGCGTGTTGTCTTTAAACATTTCCATTATTGTCCTTCAGTGGCCAGAGTTTGGGATTAGAAGCTTGGAGTTGGTACAGTCCGGATGTCTTATTCCCGAAGCCAAACTACCATATACCACCCAGGCTACGGACAGAAAAGTGCAGGTAACGGACAGGTAAAAACTATATTTTAATACCTTTTAAATGTTTTTCTTGCATGCTTGGAAATCACAATTGAATGCAAGTTTACAGGTCTGTCGAATGAATTCCTGGCCAGTATGTTGTTATGGTTCCCTTTAGCATGAAGTATCACTGGGACAGTTTAGTCATTAAAACATTTCAGAATCTACCTCGGCTTTCACCTGCTGGGAAACTTGTATCCTTGAAAAGGACTTGTGGTTGACAGGGGTTTCTTAATTTCAGGGGTTATTTTATTTACATTTGTGATGTAACTGGTGTCTTTCTATAAAATACTGCTCTAAATTAAGACAACAATTCAGAGCTTCCAGTCTAATGCATCTCAGTCAGGTAAACAAAGCCCTCAGAAGCATGTAAGACACCTGTACAGTTTAGCACTAAAGTCAGAATTACAGTTCCTGTTTACAAATCTTCGATGCAGCTACTATATGCAAGTCGAAAAGAGACCAGGTGTGTGTGAATTCCTTGTCATTTTCACAGCCAGTTGGGATAGTTGGAGCTATTGTTCCAGAATTGATATTCCACCATGTGAAATTCATAACATATTATATTTCTGCACTAACTGAAACAGCTTAACCATACAGGACCCACAAGCCACATTTCAAAAGGCCTAATTGTACACAGCTGTTACCTCACCCGATGTTTCAAATGTAGTTCTTGAAGCAGCAAACACACAAAACCAACAAAAAAAAAACCAAAACAAAAAAGCTTTGGCACCAGAATGTTTTCTATTTTTCCCCACATTTCAAGGCACAGGGAGCAAATTGTGCTGGGTAGTCTGACTCTGAAAGCCTCTCTGTGAATGTCTAGTGGGCTAGCTGGTGAAATTCCACTCCTTGAATTTCATGATGCCTTATTGCCCAGCACAGTATTCCAGTCGAGCTGTGCGCGCAGTTGCTGATTCAAGATTCATTCAAGGTTCAAAAAACTTTATTCATCCCAGAGGGGCAATCAGGACAACCCTTTTATCAGGTGTCCTACAGAAACTGAGACGAGGTCATAAGTGTGTCCGGTTTACTCCTTTCCCAATTGACTACTCAACTGGTAAGATTAGTATGTAAATAACATTGCCTGTTAAGCATGAAGAATGTGTTTCTTGTTGCAGATTAACTCGTAGTGTAGCTGTAACTTAATTGTTTACAGTAAGCAGCGATGTGTATGTGTGAAAGTAAGTACACCAGTTAAAGGTGTGTGCATCTGTACGTGTGATGTTTGGAAATGTCAGTATGGATTAAATTGACCTAACAGGCAGCATGAATAATTTGTAGAAATTCTCCTGCAGTCCTTCCTTTAATACTTTTAATACTCGACCTTTGTTTTTCAGATCTACAAAATCAGATTGGCATCTACTCATCCTCCCACCTACTCACTGTTTGTTCCAGTCACAGCCATGTCATGGACATATTAGACCATGTGCTAGCCAAAGATATGATTGGAGTGCAATCCTACCTCCACTCGTATGAACGCTGTGGCATGGAGACAGAGGAATTTCAGCAAGCATTACATACACTTTTAGATGTTGTCCAGGAGTATCATTCTCAGTGATTGTCAGCTAATGTGTAAATATCTTCACCGGCATCTTGTTGCAAGTCTCTGAGCTACAGCTTGATCTGCTGGAGGGACAAGTAGCTCCATACTGCTGGTTATCGAGCTCAAATATCAAATGTTTAATTTACTAGAACAAATATTATGAAGGCATTACCACTGTGTAATCTCGATAGTGTATGTGTCTGTATGTTTGTGTTTACTTCATCCACCAAATCTCATCGCTTTATAACATTTTATTGTACATGTTAATTTGTGGACATATTTTCAAAATGACTGCCAATGACCAAATTTGATTACATCTATTGGCCTTGGACTATTGTCCAGAAGTATAAAAATGGCAGTTTTATATATTTCAATTTTTATTTATCTCTTTTTAGGGGGTGGGGGTGGATGGGGCATGTGTTTATGTTGTTTTAAAAGTTATTTAGTTTCCAGTCACTTACATTATGGCAACATTATGTGAAACCATATGAACAAACTCATGTCACGAAAGACAAAAAAATAAAAATGCCTTCAAAGTGGGGTACAGGACTGAAATGCTGTATTATAAGAACACTGGTGAATACATGTCCTAAATTACTCATTGCAGCAATGTAAGAATGGATCCGGAGGAGTGCTTCTTGCATGACACCTCAATCTACTGAAAACCTACTTCCATAACCCCCCTGCAGTGCTACAAATGGTCACTTGTAATGGAACTATCCGGTGCACACCATTGAGTTGTGAGGGCAAGTTGGTGAGGAAGTAAGGAAGTTGAAAAGAAGTAAGGAAATGGCTCAGGAGATAAGTGTAGAAAAGTAAGCGAGATTGATGAAATACAACAAAATATAAAAAACAAACCTGTCGAATGAGAGAGATGTTCCAACTTTTTTCCTTTGTACGAGATATGCAACCACCCAAGACCCATTATTGTAAGAATGGTCTACAGTGATTAGGACTGACCTGTACACATTTAATCTTATTTAACCCTGTTATTGAAAGGTTCGCCCATAGCTTTTTAAATAATCCCTGGGTTTGATGGAAGAAAAAAAAGGTAGCTGAAGTAACGTAACTGTTGTAGAATTTGTCATAGAAATTACATTAGAAAATGTGACGTGGTTGTTTAACAAAATGCACGGCAGGTGGCGCAATGCTCGACACTTGAAGTCTTTGCAGCCAGTCGAAATCTTCGCAGAAGAAGATGCCGCTGGGTCGCTAGCTAGCTGTTATGCTTGTATTTGCGGAGTTCGTGACGTTCCTTAAAAAATCGTAAAAAAAAATCTGTTGTCACCTGGAGGATCAAAGCCGATTAGACAACAGCACGATTTCGTTCACTGTTCTCCCGCTTTTAGTCGAACAAAAGGTGCCGGTCCGTGGCAGCTGTCTTAAGTAAGCCACAGAATTGCGCTTCTCTGATTACGGCCTAGTGTGATGGACGGCGGACAAGCCTGCGTAGTGGAACTATACTATACTATACTATGCTATACTATACTATACTACACTATACTAGCTAACGTTTATTAGTTTAACTGACCATATCTTGGTTTAGGAAACACAAATTAAATGAAAGAAATTCTAGTTATTTTTGCCGTGAACGCGTCTGTGATTTCTGCACTTGTGCAGCACTATGTAGCTAGCTAGCGTAATGGCTACGTAGCTTGAGGGAGTTTTGTGTCAGTAAAATCACGAGTTGGTGGTTAATATTGTTGATGTAATTAACGAGATAAATGTTCTCCTTCATCAGTTTCTCAGTCGATTGTGTGGATCTGCGCAAGTGATATGATTTGGAAACCAAGAATACAAGAAGCTGGCTTTCGCCCTCGTTTACTTGCTGGTTATTTTGAGGTCATTGTTGAGCTAGCTTCAGTGAGGTGTGTGTGTGTGTCTAAATGAACTGATGTGGGTGGTTTCTGGTGGATAATGCAGCTTGATACTCTAGTTCTGGGGTTCATCTTTGGCTTTGGTCATCTGCTGGCGTTGCGTTTTGTATTTTCCATTATGTTGGACTTCAGTTCGATATTTTGACATTTCAAACGTCAAAATATAATTGGTTCGTGATTGTGGTGGTTTTTTCTGCAAGATGTGATAAATGACACTCTAAACTCATTTGTGATCTTATTCTTAATGGGAAATTGACATATATATGGAATGCATTTGATGTACAAATAGGTTTATTTGTTGACTGTGTACTGGACGGCTCATGGTTCCAAATGTTTTTTTAATGGGAAGCTGCAGAAAGACGTTGGTGTGTTTTTAAGTATTCTTGTTACTGTGGTGCATTTTAATGTTACGGTATGAAGATCATGACCTCTTGGAAGCGGACAGCATGAAAAAATTTAAACCAAGTTTGGATTGCACATCATACATGCAATTTAAATTGCAAGTTTCCATTGTTCAGGCAGAGGATCCAAAAACATGAAAATGATTTGTTGTTGGAATCGTGTTAGTCCTTGCTCTAATGTAAATGCCTTCTCTGGGGTCCATTATTAGCCATTGGTTTTGGAATTGGAGGACCTTGATTACTCTGTGACATGGTGGGCCATGATGGGGATAACACTATTATATGTACCCCTTTTGTCTGCAGGTGCTGTTGTGTGTTCATCATGGCGGTGGTCATCCGCTTACAGGGACTCAGAATCACTGCTGGTTCTGAGGACATTCGCAATTTCTTCACTGGCCTTAGAATACCTGATGGTGGAGTTCATATCATTGGTGGAGAGCTTGAAGAAGCTTTCATAATATTTGCATCTGACGAAGATGCAAGACGAGCGATGACGCGCTCCGGGGGATCCATTAAAGGCTCCCCAGTGAACTTGCTTTTGAGTAGCAAGTCCGAGATGCAAAAGGTTCTAGAGGAAAGCACAAGGACGTCTGAAGCAAATAACAGGAAGTTTTATAAGGAGGGTGTGAAAAGGCCTGCGGTGGAAGGAAGACCCCCCTTATTAAACGAGGACCTGAGAGTGGATCTGCGAAGAGGAGATCAGAACATGGGGAAAAGAACATCCCCACTCGGTTTGAACGATCCTCAAAGTCAAATGGGTGAGGGTCCGTTGGATGCGGGAGGTCTTTATTTGAACTTGTCTGGAATGCCGTTCTCGGCCACGAAGGAGGACGTTCGTCTGTTTTTTAATGGTTTACAAGTTAATGACATAATTTTTTTGAGAAATCACCGTGGAATGTTTAATGGCAGTGGTTTGGTCAAATTTGCAACCAAAGAGGATGCCAGAGAAGGACTCAAAAGGGACCGACAGTACATTGGGCCACGTTATGTCAGAATAATGAGCTGCTCAGAGGATCAGTGGGTGGATGCTGGGGGTTCAGTCAGACCTGACGGTGCAAGTCAGAGAGCATATTTCTCAGATCGTGCAAGATCTCGCTCTCCTGTTCGTTCTCGATCAAGATCAAGGTCCCCGTCTGAAGACGAGTATTGTGTGTTGTATGAAAACCTCTCGTATTCCATTGAAAAGAGAGACATTAAAGCAATGCTGCATCCTGTGTGTTTGAAGGATGACCAGATCATTATTTTTGTTGAAAAAAACAGTAATAGGAGTAAATCAGCAGTTGTGGTGTTTAGAAATCTGAAGGACTACTGTTCTGGTTTGGCTCATCATAAAGAAACATTTTTCCAAAGGACTGTTTATGCGTCACCTATCTCCAAAGAAAAGATGGTCGTCCTATTGGAATCCTCTGCTGATTCAAGAGGAGATAGTAGAAGGTCCAGCAGATCATCTGAACGATCACAAAAAAGCGCATACGACTCGGAAAGGAGATGCCTCTATGTTCGCAATCTGCCTTTTGATGTCCGTAAAGTGGAGATCATGGATTTCTTTCATGGATTCCAACTCTTGGAAAATAGGGTTGTCTTGCTACAGGATGAGAGGGGAGCTGGTCTTGGTGAGGCTTTAGTGATCTTCCCAACAGAAAAAGAGGCTATGATGGCACAGTCTTTGAACGGGCAAAGGTTTCTTGGATCAGAAGTTATGCTGAAATGCATCACCTTGGCTCAGATGCAAGAATTTAGCAGCGATGTAATGGGCAGCATTCCAGAGATGGACGTTCAGAGGACTGTACCAAAACATGGAAACTCGTCTCTCGTCTCTCATGACAGAATGCATCTAGATGATCATGATGTAATGGCTGATGGAGATGGAAACAGTGGTCCCTATGATCATTTTAGAAACCCTGATGCTTATAGACCAGGATCAAGGGGGCCACGTTATGGACCACCTGACCAGCAGTTTGATGGGCCTACCTGTCTTAAGTTGATCAATCTACCGTCCCAGATAAGGATTGATGAAATCTATGACTTCTGCTACGGGTACAGAGTCATTCCAGGATCGGTCTCGTTACAGTGTGACAGGAGTGGAGTACCTGTTGGTTCTGCAACTGTTGTATTTGAGACCCACAGTGAGGCGGTCACTGCTGTTCAAGAATTGGATGGAAGACCCATTGGTACAAGGAAAATTAAGGTTGTTTTTGTGTAGAATTTGGCACTGGGAAGATTTAGCACAAAGCAGTTTATAAGGACTTTGTTTATAAGAAATCTGTTGAAAACTCATTTTGCTCATTCAAGTGATTCAAATAAATCACTTTTTCACATCTTTCAAAACATTCTATAAATTGCTCATTTAATGGTTATTTGGAATAAGTCAAATTATTACTTTATTTTTAGATTTTTTTCTGGTTAGAATGTTTTAATATATAGCATTCCCATTTGCAAAGCAGTTTTAAGGTGTTTTAATTATGAAGTGTAATTATAGTGGTATCTTGCATAATGCAGGCTACCTGATAAAACCCCTTTTTCTTTGCCTTTTTTTCATTAGTTCTCTTTCTCCTTTCAGTGTCTGATTAAAAGCACCATCACAGTCAGGTGTTGGTCTGATTTTGACTGAATTTACAGACAATTTGAATACTTCCAGAATTGATTTTCTGAAACAAAAAGATGAATATAGTTTGTCAAACTCAAAATAATGTGATTAAAAATAGTCCAAGTACTTTCAATTGGCTATGAGGTAAGAATTTAACTGTACTGTGTAATTGTAACGTGGGTATGATGTTGGGTGGGGGTTGTCTATGGTCTGTGTTCTAAGATGGTCACATTATTTTCACCCATTTCACTTGAATTTATGTATTTGAAGATAAAGCCAGTCTGTTAAAGCTCAAGCTGTATATCTTCTTTAAAAACTGATTATGTATCATATGCTTGAAATTATGCAATGCATTATAATATATAACATTCAAACAGCTTATGAGAATACTGTCATGTGCAAGCATTTGGACAGAAAACATGTATTTACTGACATGGACTAATATCACAAAAATGAGAAGTAAATCTAAACTCACATTTGGAGGAAGAAAGTGTAGGCACATTTGTTTTTCTTAAATTATTAAAGTTAAAAAGTACACTTATTAAAATATCTGCCATTGACACTCAAGCTGTATATTTTACAGCTTAGTTGATTGTTTTTATTAGCCTATTATGTGTTATACATCTTACAGCTCAGAACCCGCAACCATGTCACTACCTCGGTGTTGATCAAATGTTTACCCTAATATCCAGTCATCCAGCGGTCCTGTGGTCAGAAGGTCCACTGATGAACATGGTAGAGGGTAGGTGATGAATTGTGCAGGGTGTATATAAATGTAGTATGCAGTAGCCTAGCTGTTATAGCCTTGCTGTTTTAACAATCTGATGCTGTGTATTGGTAATACCAATAAAATATGGTCATACCTAGCTACATGCTACGGCTTGCAATAATTTGAGAGGATAGTGTAGTGGCAGTCTCTTGCTCTCTTCAAGCTGTAATCCCTAGTATATGTTTCTGACATGTATAAGCCTATAAAAGGCCTGCTTGTATCCTCTGCAGCCTAGATTTTATTTGCAAACATGAATAATCTCGTTCTCTTGTTTAATTTCATTTATGGCATTGTCCTGCAGCATTGGCTAGTGTCGTACACCTGACCTTGCTCTATGCACAGGACAAAGTCAAGCTTGAACATGAAACAGACTTCTCCAAACAGTCACCACAAAATTAGAAGCTTATAATTGTCCACTACAGCTCTAGACCAATATGCCACCTTCACCCAGCCTTACTGATAATACTGCACATTCCTCTAGGTGCTGTTCTCCTGATATCCACATAACCCAGATTCACACGTCAGCCTGCCAGACTGAATATGTGTCTACCACTGCAGAACAGTGGCCTGGTGTGACGTGATGTGGCATTGTGCTAGCATCTCTCCAGCTGATCCTTGGGCTTATGTAACCTTAGGCTGGTGAAACCCATTTCATGAAGCTGCAGACATGCAATTCTTCAACTGATGTCACTTCCAGAAGCAGTGTGGAAGTATGTAGTGAGCAAGGGAACAGTCAAGAAGTGCCTCGCAATTTGGAACTCAGCTTACTTTACAACTTGGCAACAAACAACAAAACATAATTAATTATCCCGTAAGTAACCAGTGACAACATTCGAAATGACCAAAATGGTGTTGTGCACTTAAGCCAGTCTAATCGGAAGGTGTTCAGAGACCTCCACTTGCTTGTTATATTATTAATGCAACAGATTATAAGATGATAAAACAACATGTTTAATACATTAAACATCTGTAAACTACATATTAGTCATTAGCATGAATACATGTTAAAACCCCATATGTGTCTATGCCTGCAATGGTTTTAAGCAAAACAGTGGGCTTGGACCACGTGTCACTAGGTGAACGAAACAGCTCATTCCTCTCCTGGCAGAGCAGCTGGAGCACGGTGCTAGCAAGCGCTGTCATACGGCTGAACACGTAGAACCAGTCGCTCTGAATAAGAGAAGCTACCGAATGCCGCAGCTGTACAGGAGAGCAGGCAAGTGGGAGTCGAGTGTCCCGCAGTGCTGCTGAACCTACAGGCTTGTTTGAGATGATCCATGGGCTGCTGTTCACCTGCTGTACTCCATGTGACCAGGCAGCTCTTCATCTAAATATTTATTCCTTTGAAGAATATAAAATACAATTTTGCATTTGAGCTTAATATCCATAAGCACAAAAATAATTGAATAGCCTGCCAGCTATATTAACTAAAGTTTGTGGGCGCATGTTGGATGGGAGAGATTCTAGCCAATGCAGATAAAGCTCTGTCATCATCAGGCGTCTCCCTACTCCCACAGACAGGTGAGGAACAAATGCAGCTGTCTCACTCCCACAGACAGGTGAGGAGCAAATGCAGCTGTCTCACTCCCACAAACAGGTGAGGAGCAAATGCAGCTGTCTCACTCCCACAGACAGGTGAGGAGCAAATGCAGCTGTCTCACTCTCATCAGAAATATTTCATCATAATGTGCCAGTGGCACCAGCAGAACGAATCAGCATGTGCCATCGATCTGTGCAGTGCAGCATTAAGCCAAATAAGCCTCTGAAAGTGTTTACTACTTGATCCCATTATCCAACCTGTTGCACTCCAGGGTTATGCAATTTGTCTTACAGTTTTTTACGACTGCTAACATCCTTTTGTCCAATCTGTAGTCACATTTTCAAAACTCTAAACACAGTAAACACAACATCAGTCTTCAGTGGGCTATACAATTAATACAATTTATGGTGTTTTTGCACAAAATGCAGTCATTTTACATGTTTCTATAATGCTTACATTTTCTATACACACAAAAAAAAAATCCAGGGACTAGTACGCGCTCAAAAATGTGTGCAAATGTGCATATTATGCAAATTAACTCGCCATGTAAGGGGCGGAGCTTATGGGTTCAAATGTATTTTTTGTAGAATGGAAGATGACTGATCAGATGCATTTGGAATTTTTTGTTTATGACATACGGTGTAGGCGTGACAATTTTTTGCGCTCTATAGCGCCACCTATGGTCGGATCGGGCCGGCGTGTTGCGCCTGAGTAGCGGAGAGGAGTACTACAAGTTGGCCAAAGGAGAAGTCTGTAGGTGTTACGGTTTGGTCTGCACAACGCGTTTTAGGGCAGAAAAAGAAGAATAATAATAATAATCGGAACAATTACAATAGGGTTCCAGCACCTTCAGTGCTTGGACCCCTAATAATAATAATAAAAATCGGAACAATTACAATAGGGTTCCAGCACCGGTGGTGCTTGGACCCCTAACTAGTGGTGGGCCGTTAACGGCGTTCGTTAATTTGATACTCTTATCGGGCGATATAAAAATTATCGCCGTTAATATATCTACTAAATGGGTAAGCAAACTATGATGACTTTCAACTTGACAGTTTAGCTCGGCTGTATTCCTAACCAAATTGCACAGTAGGGGCGAGAACGAGTTTTCAAACCTGTGAATTAAAAATCGTACGTGTGTTTACATGGATGCAGCCACGAAGTCGCCAGGTTTGCTTCATGGAAAATTCATTTTTAGGAACGTAAAATATTACCGGAGCGGAGCTCGGAGCGGTCGTTTTCTGCATGGTCCTAGCGCTAGATTCGTCGCTATTTAAATATTTATTTTTAACCGTTAAAACTTCAGAGGACCAAACCGGCTTTTGAAAAAGTCCCCCCCAAATTATGTCCGTAAGATTAAATGTACTAAATGTTGGCTTACATTTCAAATATCATGTTTAGCTGAATAAACATGTTATCAACCCCTTTTTAATGTACAGTATGTAGGCTTACAAATTCATGTTTAACTGAATAAACCGTTGAACACGAGTAGCCTACATTTTATTGAGTATGTTTTTTTCTTCAAGTATCAAAGTAGAACAGCTTCCTCAAGCAGTCATTGATGCATTTTGGAAACAGGAGATGAGCCCCTGGTCTAATGCACCCTCTGTATTAAGAAACCCTATCTCAAAAGCTGACTTTTAGTTATTACTTGGGTAGCACACATATGAGCCATTTTAATATAGATTAATCTAGATTAATTTCAAGATTTCAGTGAGATTAATCTAGATTTAAAAAATTTATCTATGCCCACCCCTAAAAAAAACACAAGACAGTGGTAAGTGATGATTTACACTGGATAAATTAGGCCTACCTGTACAAATGGTGTAATTTAGCAGCAGGTAGGCTAAAAACAATATATACGTCCCGGGTAATCCCATACTTAAATCTGCTATGTTCAGCTACAAGTAGTAAATTTGTAAAGTAGTTAGTTTGAGGTGTATATGCTGTGGTTCTTGAAGGTGGACTGCGGCCAGATATGTTTTTTTTTTTGGCCGGAGGGGGGTTTGGGCATGAGATTTCTGGTGTGGAGGTTGGGGGGGCCCCGGTTGGTGTCTTTGCTTGGGGCCCCCAAATACCTTGAAACGGCACTGGTTGTGTTGGGTTTTCTTGTATGTCATGAACGTATTTGACAATGAAGATATGTTGTACTTTACTATGTTGGGAATTGAGTGATTGTTGAGTGACTGAATATTTGGAGTTAGAAACTGATTTTTTTTAAAAACAGAATGTGTTTAAAATAATTGCTTCTTGGGGCTTCTAGATCTGGTTTGGCAGTCATGACCTGGTGGTTAGGGAAGGGAAGTGGTTAGGGAACTGAGCTTGTAATCGGAGGGTCGTGGGTTCGATCCCCAGGCCTGAGGCCATGACTGAGGTGCCCCTTAACCCTCAATTGTTCACTTATATAAAAATGAGATAAAATGTAAGTCGCTCTGGATAAGGGCGTCTGCCAAATGTAAAATGTTTTTAACATTACAAATAAGGTTTGCCTCTTCCAATGGTTTTTAGTCTGTTTTTGATGTGTGAATCTGATGTACATCCTGATCAAACAAAAAGAATTTAGAACGTTCCAGATTTTAAATTTAACCACCTACTACAACCCACGAAGCAACAGGGTTCATCGTGCTTTTATTTAGAAAAACGATACGCAAAACGAAGCAATGACGTGGCCGATGTAATGCGAGGCCTCGTTTGTTGCTGATCACGTGATTTTGCTCAATATGACACAAGCTCCGAAGCGGGGCTTCATCGGACACGCCCCTTTTTACTCGGTACACGCTTCGAAGCCTAGCTTCAGATGTCCCATCACTAATGTCTGCACAAGGAAGATGAACAGCTGGGCCAGGGTGAGGTAGAGGGAGAAAGAATGCATGGTGGTGTTCAATGAAGGGTACGAACTACTGTCACTGATGAGATTAGAGCCACCATCATAGATCATGTGATAAACCATGTGATCACTGAGAGATGCTGGTGAAAGAGTGCAGCCTAACCTCAGACGCTCAACTGTGGCTTCCATTATCCGGACCTTTACTGTAAACAAACTAACAGGTAAACAATACATTTCACAAGTATATTCCTATTGATGCTATATCTTACAGTATAGTACCTGCAGTCCTACCACCACTAATACATATGTTGTGTTTATGTTCTTTTACAATAAAGGATGCAACATCTGCCTCCCTCTGGGGGAAGAGGAACACTCCTGAGTGAAAACCAGGAGCATACCTTTGTAGACATGGTCATTGCTAACAATGGAATTAAACTTGGAGAAATTCAGACCAAAATGATAGAAAATGACTATTTTGTATATTTTCAATGTGGAAAGCATTAGCATGACGACCATTGCCTGGACTCTGACTAAATACAGAGTTTGCATGAAGCAATTGTACACAGTTCCTTTTGAAAGGAACAGTGAGAGGGTTAAGGAACTCCACCAACAATATGTCCAGGTATGGTGTCTATCCTCTATACCTGTTATAGCTTGCAATATAGTGAGTTTACACTATGCCACTCTGCAAGGAAACATGAGTTATCGTATGTACAGTAGGACAAAAGTGTGTTCAAATACTGTTTCTTTTAGAGTCATGGAGTTGGAAGCCGACCAGACCCCACATGAACTCATTTATGTGGACGAGGCAGATTTAACCTAGTAGAAACATTGGGAAAAGAGCATTAATGTACTGGCTCAGAGGGGAGGAAATATCACAATGTGTGCTGCAATGTCAAGTGCTTGTTTGGTCTTTCACAAATGCCAGATTGGTCCCTATAACGGTGACCCTTTGTTTTTGAATGAACTCTACCAGCAACTAGTGCCAGAAGCAGAAAGGGTAAATGTGGGAGGAAACACGAGGACATTTGTGATGGGACAACGTAGCATTCCACCACTCGTGTCATCACAAACTGGTTTGCAGACCATCCAAGAGTGATGTCCTTTTCCTCTCATCCTACATCGCCTTTCCTCAACCCCATTGAAGAAATGTTTTCAGCCTGGAGGTGCAAGGTCTATGATCATCAGCCACATGACCAAATGTCCCTCCTAGATGCATTAGATGCCTGCTGCAGAGACGTATCTGCCAGGGCTGGATAAGGCATGCTAAGCGGTTTTATTCCAGGTGCATGGCCAGGGACAACATCAGATGTGAAGTAGATGAAAACATGTGAAGACCATTTAGATCAGATGTAATGAGACTTAAGTTTTGTGGTATTTTTATTTTTTTAAATTTTTCCCCTCCCCCCCCTTCTGTAGATTTATTTATTTTTGTATAGCCTATGTGTTACACATATGGGACCATATGGCTAATTGTTTACAATTACGGTCATTCTTTCTTGAGTTAGGCTATAATTTCATGTTCCTAATAAAATATAACAATTAACTGCAAGACTGTGACAGACTTTTGTCTAATCTACATTCCATACATGTAAATATCACTCATTGTGTAGACAGTATGTTACCAAAAATGCACACACTGGAAAAGAAAGTCCAAAAGAAGCAGTTTACAGTAAAAATTAACTGGCATAAGAAAACGACAGATGTTACATTATATTGTCTGTTTGCTGGGAGAGACTAAAATATTACAAGTAATACTGTTTCTGTAAGGCCATCCACTTAGGTTTTTGACAGTGGTTAAGCAGTGATTGACATTATGTTCCTCTCGAATAGAGCATCTGCACTAGTGGTATTTAGTTAAGAAAATGCGCTTTTGAACAGGATATTGGCTATTTGTATGAGGTAAATGTGTTGCTGTGTTTAGAGTTTTGAAAATGTATCAAGTTTTGGGAAACGCATGTTAGCAGTTGTAAAAAACTAATACAGATTCCAGAATAATTTAGGGCGTACTCACACTAGGCACGGTTTGCTGGTTCCGTGCTGGGCCCGGTTATCCCCCCTCCCCACTCCCCCTCTGGCCTGCACTCATTACGTCATCACAACGTGACTTTATTTGGAATAAAAGCGCGCTCGCACAACACTATGGAGTTCACGATTCTCTTTTTATTGTATTTTTGGAATCGTTTTGGTAGTGCAGAAACACGGTGCAAGCACAGATTTATCGATAATTTAGCACAACGTTTGTCTGCTAATCGCTTTGCCGCCATGACTGTTTAACGTGAGCGTCGCATCACTGACGTCATGATTTTCATGTTCCTAATAAAATATAACAATTAACTGCAAGACTGTGACAGACTTTTGTCTAATCTACATTCCATACATGTAAATATCACTCATTGTGTAGACAGTATGTTACCAAAAATGCACACACTGGAAAAGAAAGTCCAAAAGAAGCAGTTTACAGTAAAAATTAACTGGCATAAGAAAACGACAGATGTTACATTATATTGTCTGTTTGCTGGGAGAGACTAAAATATTACAAGTAATACTGTTTCTGTAAGGCCATCCACTTAGGTTTTTGAAAGTGGTTAAGCAGTGATTGACTGTTTAACGTGAGCGTCGCATCACTGACGTCATGTTTGAGTTCCAGCAAAATGAACCAATCAGCAGAGGTGGGGACTCGAGTCACATGACTTGGACTCGAGTCATTAATATTAAGACTTTTGACTTGACTTGAAAAAATATTCAGAGACTTAAGACTTGACTTGGACTTTTACTCCAATAACTTGGGACTTGAATTGGACTTGAACCTGTTTACTTGCAAAGACTTGATTTTTTTTACCCCAAATCTAAATTTTAAAACGCATATTAATATTTATAAAGTGCTCCCCATTAATTTCATTTCCGTCCTTCTGACGCAGACCGGTGTTACACCAGATTCTGTGACCGTCGAGTTTTGTGACCACAGGGGGCGCTATTTCACAGTTTCTGTTCAGAGGCACAAACGCTTTACGAATGCTACGTAAACTACGCTGATGCACTTTCTTTACTAGTTTTGTTGGTGTCCACGAGCCAAAATATGACAGATGTTTATATTTACATTTTATCGTCTCTTAATTACTTAAACAAGATTTACCATCCCCTCACCATTGCAGCCAACAAAGAAATCATGAATGGGATGTACAGGTGAGCCTTTTTAACTGGGGTCACCAATTCTGACGGCAGCCATCAGAATATGTGACCCCACTGAATCTCCAGGTAACAATAGTACACCGTGACCCCACAATAACAGAAAACAATGAAAAAATAACCCTAACCTTTTATTAGTCTATATTTAAACATTTTATCCAAATGTTTAGAATAACCATTCATAATGACAGCATCTTGCTTACGATGAAGCTTGCTATTTTCGTGTAAAATAATGTAACGAAACATTCTTGTTTAAGTAATTAAGAGAAGATAAAATGTAAATGATCTGTCATCTTTTGGCTGGCGGACACCAACAAAACGAGTAAAGAAACGCATCAGCGTAGCATTCGTAAAGTGTTGGTGCCTGTAAAAAAAAAAAAGACTCGAAAGGACTTGAAATTCCAAGTTTCAGACTTGGGGCTTGACTTGACGGTTGCCTGTCTTGACTCGAGACTTGACTTGAGTTGACTATCTTTGCTTGAGACTTGACTCGGGACTTGAGGATAAAGACTTGGACTTACTTGAGACTTGCAAAACACTGACTTGGTCCCACCTCTGCCAATCAGACGAGGCACCAAGCGGGCCCGTGCACGGATAGCGCTCACACTAGAAGCGAACCGTGCCCGAGTCCACGCGAATCGTGCCCTGGCCCACCTCTTCAAGCGGGCCCGAGCATGGTTGGAGCGCTCACACTAGCCAAACGAACCGTGCTTCGGCAGGGAACCGTGCCCGGGCCCGGATCACAGAGCCTAGTGTGAGTACGCCCTAAGTGTCAATCAGTGGACCAATTGTTAATGAACATGAGAAGTTACACTAAAATTTAGAATAGCTTCAATTCAATACCTGCTATCCGTATAAAACGTGCTAATAACATTTAAATGAAAAACTGTGATCGGCATAATTTATTTTGTTTGTCAACGCATCTGTCACACATCTGTCTGCAGAGGTCAGCATCCATAGTGGACTCTGAAAGTTTGCAAAAAAGTGTTCATTACTCCCCTTATGCCCCAGATAAGCCCTTTGGCCTTAAAAGCTTTCTTGAGTGCATGCAAGTGAAGTCCACAGGTGTGAAAGTGCAGAGAAGTCTAGAGATGTTGGACATTTGTGAATGTCACAGGACAGTAGGATTCGCAAGGCACTAGTAACATAACCATGAGAGTTTTTGCCTTTACTGTTGTTGCGAAAATGTATCTTACACTTCTGCACAGTGCCAAGGTTCCAGTCCCACATCTGCGCTTTTACACTCAGCAGTCTGGAGAATTAGTGCACCGTAGGTCTGCATGTAGTTGACATCACCGAACTGGACTTTGAGGAGGACTGCAGACCCTCAGGTGCCATTTAGGACTGGTCATACCATTCAGAACTGGATAGTGAGCATTCCTTCTGGATCAAATTGACATTCTGGGTTATATTACATAAGGAGCAATTTGATAATTTAATTATAGTTTGAATGAACATAAGGTTTATAGCTGAATCAGCCTGACATGAATAGCTGAGTCTTCAGCTTGACATTTCACACGATTTGTTCAGCTCCACATTTTATGTATTGTGTTGACTTACTTGAAGAGTTCATTTTAAGAGTAGGCTTATCGACAGACATGAACGTTGAACGTATATTCTCTGCATATCTTTGTGCTGTTCCCTGGGCACAAATATGTGAAAACCAACTAGATTTCTAGACAAGTTTACCTATTTTAACAAGACATTCAGACATACTTAGGAACTGTATAGTTATAAGTGTTATATTAGCCTTCAAAGACTCACACACCTGTTACTTTTCCTAGTACATGTACGTGAACAGAACTCCTCTAGTAATATGTCTTCCAATTCAAGGTGCTATTTCACAATATTTTCCAGGTGTGTACCTATTTATTCAACAGCAAAGTCACACAGGATATGTCTATAACCTGTCATCTAAAATCACTCCATTCGGTCCACTCCGATAAAGGAGCGCCATAATTCCCAAGAATAGTTTACAGTGCTTGAGTGGACTAGTGTCATGATCTTAGGACAACTACATTTATCCTACAGCCTACATTTTGACTCTGCCCTGACCCTTATCGTCGAAATGGCCTATTTTAGAAGTCTTGTCAAGCAGGGTTTAATGTTAGACCTAATTTTATAAATGCAGAGCATATTAAACATTTTTTTTCATTTCTAATCTAAATTAAAACTGATATTAAAAACTTTAATGGATAGCACACCACATGGTGTGTTTCATCATGAGGACGTCGACGAGGAGTGTGACGAGGACGTATGTGAGTGTGTGGACAGGGAGACGATAGGAACAACAGTGTCCCATGATCTTGGTGTTCATCTGCAGGGATCAGATATTGTGTAAGACAGTGATGACACTTTAAATATGTTATCTGATTATAAAGTCGTCGAATCTAGGGAAGGGATGTGACCGATGCGCTAGAATAATGCCTCTGTTAACCAGGTTTAAAGCGTTTTAACTTGGTCAAAAACAAACCATGAAGGCTGGCTAGCCGGGTAGAGGAATGGCAGTTTGGTATCTGCTGGTTTGCTATTGAGCTCCCGTGCTGAATGGTACAGTGGCAAGTTTTGCTCATTCTCTGGAGCATTTAGTTAGTTAGTTAACCAGCTAGTTAGTTAGCTACGTGGTTAGCATACATCGGATAACTAACTTGATTAGCAACGTACATTTAGACTTATACTGTGTCACGGTAAGATGGGTAACTTTGGGTCTGTGTAACTCGCTAAATAAGTTTATTCAGTTTGACATCGACAAAAAAAGCATTTTTAAAAATCAGATATAGTTTCCTAGCTATCTTGGTTTATATAATCGCAAAATCATCCTCAGGAGGATGGAGGTATCAAGGCGGTTGTTTCGAAACCTGGAGCCGGCGAGGCCACTGCGTCGTTTGAACGTGAATCAAGGTGGGCCATAAGTTGGGCTGTTCTCTACAGTATATTAGTATATATTAGCATTAGATCAGGCGACCGTTATCTGTTCGGGGGACGACGACTCATTTTCATGTGCTTGATACTGTGATCTATAGAGAAACCAAGAGAGACGGTGGCCGAGCGACCGGACAAGGCACCGGCGAAGCAAGTAAGGCGACGTTTTTGTACAGCACCCCGAAGTTCACAGCCACACTGTCTTTCTGAGCTGGGTTCACATGTTTATCAGCCCTTATCAGAACTTTTTGTGTTGTGGACAGACAAACACGATTGGAGTGGAGCAGTTTTATGAAATTATAAAACTTCACAGCCAAAGTCAAGCAGCCAAGACGGGTATGTATCAGACACTTAGTTCTTAAGTTCATAAATAGACTAATATTTGGTTGTCAGACTTGCAGTACTTGTAAATCAGTCATTTCTTGTAGTAATGCAACACTAATTTACTGTCCTAGAAGTTAAATCTGTCCATTTCTGGATTGTTTTGTCTACACAAGCACAGTGAAACATTACATCAGAAGGGAATTCTGTTGACAGCAGCAAAACCGAAGAATTACACTGGATTGTTTGGCGTAGTTTCAGAAAATCTCAAATTGCCAACTGTGCAGTATCAGTAAAAACTGCAGTATAAATGCTTTGCAAGTGTTTAGAAATATTGCCATTATTTCTATCTGCCACTAGGGTGTATGTACCTCCCAACAAAGAACTCTCAACACAAGATATAAAATTGCCTCACTCTCTATGTTAAGTGTTTCACAAAAAGATGTTGATAGGAGTCAAATGACAAATCGAGTGATACAAAACAAAAGGGATATTCACACACATACCTTATTGGATATGGGTGTTCTGTATTTCTCAGTAACCCTGAACGATGCTATTGTGTGTAGACAGGGGAAAAAACTTGAATAAGTGCATTAAATCTCACCTGGTCATACCTCTGAGGCATGAACTTATTGAACCTAATTTGTCTGATGTGAAGGTTAGTATTTGCTAGTATTCCCAATGTAGTGAATACCTGGAAATAACATTGGTGTTTTTGCTCCTAATAGAAAGAATTTCTTACAGTCGAGACTTTCTGATCAATTTGGCAAGTTCGCCAATGGCTAAAATAAAACCAGACTTCTTGCCAGATCACCCAATAGTTCTAGAGAAAGCGGTAAGGTTTTTTACACAAATTACAAATAATTGCCCAGTATGTAAATGAATAAATGCTTTATCTGACCATATGACTTATATTTTGAATATATTTGCTTTCTACATTATAATGAAACTGTCTTTGTATGCAGTGTAATGTAACTCCCATCTAAATGGCATTTTGTTCTTCCATTTCACAGAGGCACCAAGATGTACATAAACTGTTTCAGAACTTTAACAACAACCTGAACATATAAGTGGAAACAATAAACGTTTGTTTAAAGCAGCATCATGAGGCTGAGAGAAAGTGAAACCATGATGGTAGTTTCTGTCCACCACCACTGGCCCAGACCAAGCAGTGTAACTCACCTGTAATTCACCTATTCCTTAATGTGTGTTTGGCTGCTTGGGAAGTGTGAGAGTTCATTTCTACAGCCTTTCTACTCGTTGGCTTTATGTTTCCACATTCTAAGCTCCAGCTCAGGCAAATCACACTGACTGTACTTGCCAGACAGTATCTACTGAATGTTGTACATTCATGTGATCATGGGGTTTGCAGCAACGTGTTTTTAAGTACATGAACACAGACTTGCGTGTTTGACATTGTTACTCTTTAGCCTGATTTTGTTGACATTTGACTTATTTAACAGCTTTTGCTTACACTGCAAATAATAAGCTAATTATTATATATTTGTGAAAGTGAAGATGCAAAAATGTGCTCATGGTTTGTTTTTGTAAGTCTGACACTGCCCGACCAAGGATTCCTTACATCCTGTCATTCAGCAGATTGTAGATTGTTCCATCTTCAGGGATTCAAATGAAAAGCTAAGAAGGTAAATCAATGAGAATTCTTGAAGCTGTTATTATGAAAGGCTTGATTTGGTCTTCTTTGAGTAATGTGTGTTATTAGGATGTTTTTATTTTGTGGATGTGTGTTTATCCTCATAGGGCTTTTTGATAAAAGCAGACTTTTGAAGAACTTCCATAGTGGATTCTTAAGACTGGCTAAATAAAATAAGACAAGGTTAGGTTGAGCTCTGATAATTCAATTATTCGACCTCGCTGTTGGCCACAACCAGCTGCTTTGAATTCTAGTGTGTGGTTTTTGAATATCTGTGATTTTGCACGGTGTACTAACCTCTATTACTGTGGACTTATTTGGTTTGCCTTGTGTTGAAGTGGAATGGCAATAAGAGTTTCAAGTTTAGAAAATGTAACTTAATGTTTGTACTTTGTACTTGAGGTGATTGTCTGTCTTAGTTTTTACACTATGCAAAGTTTACTTATTCATAGCTGAGGATGTCCAGTGATGTTTTTTGTGTTAAAGTTTTACATTGTAAGTAGCCCAAGGGGGAGAGAGACTGAGAGATACACTTTATTTTGGCTCAGCAATATAGTTGACACTAGACAGATGTTATACTCTTGATATTTGCTGTATGAGTAGAAAAATGTGACATTTTGAATTTGAGGGGCTTCTCACTTGCCAAAAGCTACATATACACAGTTTTTACATTTTGTGTAAAATCTATGAGAAAATTTTTTATTTATTTATTATTATTTTTTGTAACATTTGTGGGGCTTTTTTGTCATTTGTTTGTTCTGGACTAACTGAGCTACCAATGTTATCGCAGTATTTTTTCAGTCTTCGTCGTTTGACAGTGAAATGCGAAATGCCTTACGCAAACAGTTGTGAAATGTAATTTCACGTTTACTTGTGAAATCATTTCACTTTGTCATACCGTGAAGAAGCAACATGGTGACTGTTCTGTAGTCTCGAAAGAATCACCTGCTGCGAATGAACGGGTGTTACCGTGAGGCACATTTCCTTAAGTAAAACAACATTAATGTATTCGCTGCCGTGTTATCTTTGTGTTACACAGACAGTTACGTTAATGGAGTGTGAATGATAAAAGTGATTAAATGATGTCCTGAGGCGTTTGGGTCCAGCGGGTTGTGGGGTTTGTCCTGACCGTAATGACCCTCCTTCCCGGGTTTCTCCATGTGTGGCGCCAACGCCTTTCCACATTACACTTCCTCCCCTCACAACAAGCAGGGTCACGTACTCCAGCTTTACGGCCGGATGACGAAGCATAAAGCTACAATATCGGAAAAACCCAAAACCCACATCGACGGGATATTCAGTCAGGTTAAATAGGCGCGTTTACTGTATTAGATATATTACTATTTGGAAGAAGCGCATCCTCTTGACGGAAATAGCAGCTCTGCGGAAGAATTCCACCGGTGAGTTTGTCAGGTCAAAGATTTTATACCCATGTAGATGAATGTGCATTATTCCTGTCTATTCCAGCGGATCATATTTAGGAAAAGCGAAAAGAGTTAAAACATATAAAGGATAAACGGGGTCATTTGGTTGCTCCTGGCGTTCAACAATTTTTCCGTTGTCATGCCTAAAGGTCAAGAACACTGCCTCGCTGTGTTATACTGTATTTGACAGCACAGAGAGAAAATGCCATCGGGTTTTGCTGATGAGAAAAATGGAGAGAGATGTGAAAGGTAGGACCCATAATTTATACACATGTACTCAAACGTCAAGTTTATGTCCAGTCTGTTTAGATGTTGAAATAAATTCGTTTATTATGTTAAACCGGGAATGACCGAAAGCAGTCTTTGCTTCCTGCTCGTTTTTACGATATAATCACGAGACGCCTCCGTCTAGCTCCACTTCACAATTAAAGTTGATTTCAGAAAGCATCTTTTTAAAGATGATAGTTGCTAATAGTTTATTTATTTATATTAGGTCCATATGTGTTAATAATCCTCATTTGGACTCTATGAAAGAAGATATTCTGTACCATTTCAACCTGGGTACCGCCACGCATGATTTCCCTGCAAAATTCGGAGATGTCAAAGTGAGTTGTATATCTTGGCTTGGTCAGATAGATGTGTTTTGATAAATGTGTAACTTGCTACCATAACTTTATAATTTGTTATAAGGTATATCTAGTCTACTTAATGTTCTTCAATGTTGAGCTGAACATTATACTGAACATTAACTGACATTATCTTAATCTATTCATCAGAATGAAACTGCAGTTTGTGTTTTCTTTTAGTTTGTATGTGTTGGCGGTAGTCCGTGGAGGATGAAGTCCTTCACCGAGTACATTGCTGGAGAGCTGGGTCTTGCAGTTCCAAATGCAGAGTACCCAAACATCTGTGAAGGCACAGATCGCTATGCCATGTACAAAGTAGGACCTGTGCTGTCTGTTAGTGTAAGTCATTACCATCAACATAAAAATTCAGCAAACAGATTTGATGCTTTGAGTGTGGCTTTAACAGTATGTTTGTTTTGTGTGTGTGTGTGTGTGTGTGTGTGTGTGTGTTTTTGTTTGTTTTTGTTCTTGAGTGGGGCAGGATGTCTTTTTCATTTAGCTATTTTTAACAACAAGTCTGTGCATGGGAACTTCACTACTTCCTGAGTTGTGGTGCCTTTCTGACTGTGTAAATGTCTGTGTGTTGTAGCATGGCATGGGCATCCCCTCAATCGCTATAATGTTACATGAGCTGATCAAACTTCTCTGCCACGCACGCTGCACTGACGTTACAGTAGTGCGAATCGGAACTTCTGGTGGAATAGGTACACCCATATAACCTTAACACGAAGCATTAACAGACATGGCAACACAACTTACCATCATCTGTTTCTTGCTGTCTCACAATGCAGACTACCAATGGTACTTAACATAAAAGTGCATACCGACTAGGCAGCCTTCTGCTGTTGGCCACTGTGGTGAGTGACATGTAAATGAGAATAAATCGAATTCTCTTAACCCACTCTTTTTCTCAGGTTTGCAGCCAGGCACGGTGGTGGTCACCAAGCAGTCGGTGGATGCCGCCTTCTTACCGCGGTTCGAGCAGATCGTCCTGGGTAAGTCGGTGGTGAGGAGCACTGAACTGGATGGAGATCTGGCAGAGGAGCTTCTGCAGTGCAGCAGAGAGCTATCAGAGTTCCAGACGGTCATCGGTAACACCATGTGCACGCTGGACTTCTACGAAGGTATTATTCTCACCGGGACGATGAAATTCCAATTTTCACGTAATTGAGTTATCGATGAATTTGGTGCGTTTCTTGAACTGAGAACCGTTTGCTGCAGGCGTTGAAGTTGTGCGCTGCTGTCGCCACCATTACGTGAAGTACAGCACAACTGCGTGCCATGTTGTTGGTGTTGTGTGTTCTAGGTCAGGCGCGTTTGGATGGGGCTTTTTGCTCATACACCGAGGAGGACAAACAGAACTACTTGGCAGAGGCCTACGCAGCAGGCGTGCGCAACATTGAGATGGAGTCGTCCGTCTTCGCCGCCATGTGCAAACTCAGCAACCTGCGAGGTAGAGAATGTTAAAGCAGCACACACACACTGCCTGATGGGAGTGTGTCTGTGAAGGGTTATGTGTGCCGTTATTTGACAGGTACATTAGTAGAAGCCAGTCTTGATGTGCCATAAAATTGGGTTTACTTTGTGTGTAGTGTTAGGCATGCATATCTTTTTGTACGAGAGGGAAAGGAGAAACATAAATATTGGGACAAATGCAATTAAAATTATTTGAACTCACCTATTTAAAGTAGTGGTTATAATATATATATATATATATATATATATATATATATATATATATATATATATATATATATATATATATATATATATATATATATATATATATATATATATATATAAACATACAAGCAAAATGATTTCATAGTGTGAAAGTTGATTTCATCACCTGTTTTCCAGCGGCAGTGGTTTGTGTGACACTGCTGGACCGGCAGAAAGGAGACCAGCTCAGCAGTTCTCATGATGTCCTGCACAGCTACCAGCAACGGCCACAGGTCCTCGTTGGCCATTACATCAAAAAGAAGCTTAACATTGCCAAGAAAAGTTAACCTCCGCATTTAAACATGTGGGCCATACATTAAGCCAAAGCTTCTTTTAGGCATTTTTTGTTGAATGAATGTGATTGCATTATTTATAAATCTTTTATTTAAACTATGATTTGACTTTGCAGATAATATTACTCATGCACTGCTTATGCACTGAACATAGATACATATGTGGAAATGGTAAAGAGCACTTTTTAGATTTTAGTTTTAAAATAAAATATTAGAGAGATGAATAGTTTTGCTTTCTGTCAGTTTCATCTGACATCTGCCAGTGTTCCTAAAACTGTAAAACAGTATGGAACTTGAGCATCCATGCACAGCATATGAAAACACTTGAACATAGTTAAATATTTGGAGATGAACTTGGTACTTTTTACTTTTTCACAGCTAATAAGGTAATATTGTGTTTAATAAGGTATTAACATTTAACACCATATGTGCAGTCTATAGTTCATGACCTCAGCCTAAACATTTGTAACTACATTATTTATTTTCAATGTGATTATTATTGCAAAATTCTCAGCTAGTCAGTTCGTTGTGATATGTCTGGGATCAAGGGAAGTTTGTACAGTGAACTGTTAATTGTGCTGTTTGTTCTGTCTTGAGGACAAGAAGGTATTAAAGCAACATGGACCTCTGGTTTTGTTCTTGAAGTTCTCTTGGTGACTCTTGCTGCACCTGTTGACAAGTCTTATTCTTCATAATAACGTAGCTTAAATCTGACGTTACCAATGTTACAGTCCCAGAAGATAGAAATGGAACACAGCAAATGCCTCCTCTTCCTCCCCATCCTCCTCTTCCTCCCCAGCCTGAGAACATGGGGGTCTTCACATTTAGTACTCTTGGCAAACTCAGCACTTAGCCCAACCTTTGTAGAACAGGATGTACAAACAAAATAGAAAGAGAGACGTCCCCCACATTAGAGGAGTTTTCTGATTGGTTAATGCATCTGAAATGTTAATTTATATTTGCTGTTTACACAACTTTTTTTTCTGCTCTGAGCAACTGTGATAGCTGTCAGGACGTAAAGACAAGAAAAAACTGCAGCAGCTATAACATGTGGATGGGACCAAATATAGAGGAGAAGCATCATATTCTCTTAGCAGTATCTCTAGTACTGATATTATATTGTATTGTGTTGAATAAGCAAGAAAATATTAAAAATCTTGGGTTATGACCCTAGGATCCTGTCATAAAGTGGCTTTCTGCTTTAAATCCACTTGGCACTCAAATATTGTTTTTGTGAGTATGACACAGAAATTTTAATGCCAGCATAGCTGCCATTTTTATTTTATTAGTTAGGAACACATTGTGCTAAGTGGTCATCAGCTGCATATTTTTAATGAAAATTAGTTTTTGCTAATTACAGCCTTTATGCAATAACAACTAACAATGATGCATTAATATAGTGGATAATCAAACATTTTAAAATAACATCTTGTGTTTATTATTAATGTAAAATGTTTTAACTTTTTTACAATCTAAATGATATGTAATGAAAATTTTGCAATCTAAATAGTACATAAAAAAACAAATAAATAAACTTAGACATCTGACATACTGTATTGCCAACTTCTGGGCTGAATTCCCAGATCAAGATCCTAACTGTAAATGATAAGGACTTTCAGTAGTAATGACATTATGGACTAGGCTTAAACCATGTACATCTAACAGTGTCGATACCGTCTTACCGTGCAAAAACAATGATCTTAATGTAGTCCCACTGGAAAGATGGAAGTCAGACATGTAGTCAGACTTAAAGCACTAGTCAGACATGTAGTCAGACTTAAAGCACCAGTCAGACATGTAATCAGACTTGAAGCACCAGTCAGACATGTAGTCAGACTTATAGCACCAGTCAGACATGTAATCAGAATTAAAGCACCAGTCAGACATGTATTCAGACTTAAAGCACCAGTCAGACATGTAATCAGACTTGAAGCACCAGTCAGACATGTAGTCATACTTAAAGCACCAGTCAGACATGTAGTCAGACTTAAAGCACCAGTCAGACATGTAATCAGACTTGAAGCACCAGTCAGACATGTAATCAGACTTGAAGCACCAGTCAGACATGTAATCAGACTAGAAGCATCAGTCAGACATGTAGTCAGACTTAAATCACCAGTCAGACATGTAGTCAGACTTGAAGCACCAGTCAGACATGTAGTCAGACTTAAAACACCAGTAAGACATGTAATCAGACTTGAAGCACCAGTCAGACATGTAGTCAGACTTGAAGCACCAGTCAGACATGTAATCAGACTTAAAGCACCAGACACATGTAATCAGGTTGCTAGGACTCTTTGGAAATCACATGTCAAAGATTTAATTTTCAGACATGATCAGACCTCTTTTAAAGACATCCTGCACATTGCTGTGTGATATAGTGAGCGACGTGTAGTCTATTCTATTATTTTGTTCACCGGTAAAATGATGACACGATGGACAAAATGCATAGCTCTATTCGATGTACAGTAAACCTTTTGCACACTTTAAACCGTAGTGCCCCACCTGCTTCCGGCAAAGCTCGATGATCAAATTAAACGCTAATGTCACTGAATCAAACACGGACATGCTCGTAAAAGATCATTTATATTTTAAATCAAGACTATTCACGTCTTGATTTAGGTTAGACAGGTCCTTGGCAACGACCTCCATAGACAAATTATAATTTGCAAACCATTCAATTGTGTACTCGTGTAGTCTGGCCGTTTAAATGTCTGGGTTTTTTTTACGTGAGATGCGCGTCAGTGACATCGCGCTGCCCAATCTGCTCGTGCGCGGAGACGCTCATAACTCACGCGCTCCGCTCCTCGCGTCTCGATCTCCTCGAGCTCGCGGCTGGTATTGTGCGCTGCTGATTCAGTGCCTTAAGCATCCTCCCAACGCCACCGAGCCAACGTGCAGCGCCGCGGGGCATTTTGAACGCTTCGACAAAAGACGACAATGGACAAAATTGCTGTTGGTGAGTAGCTTCAATTTCTTGGTTAGTAGGTACTAATTTGTCCGCGCTTAATGGTGGTTGTCTAATTTCACTGTAGACGAATGACTGGCGTTATTCGTCGTAGTTCGGTGCTTGGGGTATTAGAAACACACGTCTGTCTATAAATCATAGCCTATTAATAAAGACTTAGGAAATAATTTGACTGTAGCCAAACGCATCAGTTGTATTGCATACTTTTCTTTAAGGACAGTAGCAGCCATCCTTTCAGTAGTGTAATTAATAAACATCAATAGACTGATCAATTATTTGGAAAAAAGATAGGATTAATAAATGTAAATAAATACAAAGAATATCTGCATTCATTTATATGCCAAAACATTTTCGATGCCGCACCTGCCACATTACCCCGGCTCCTGCTTTAACAGCATAATGCAGAAAGACCCCACCCAAGACACCCGGCATTTTAGCCTACGATGGTCGGGCGATAGGCTGAACAAAATATACCTCCTATCTAAGATGTTATGGTGTTTTTTAGATCAATTTAATTCTAGAACTCTACATACTATTTAACAGTGGGGTAATTTTCACCTTTCATCTATTCAAGAACGCGTACATCTTGTGTATGCGATCGTCATTGTGTATATTCCCTGGTCCTTAATTGCTTAATGTCTTGATTATTGGCAAAATAATTTATCAGGAACACACGGTAGTGTAATTGATTCATTCAAAATATACTGATGTACAGTTAATTTTGTGTTAAAGATTCGGAGAAACCGTTTAGTAAAAGTCCAACATTTATAACCCAGTGCCCGGTTTTTATCAGTATGCTGGTCAGTTTATTGAACGCCAATATGTCGGAACAGCAAAAGGAAATATATTGTAGGTTACAGGCCTAAAGATAATCACGGATCATTGATTTCTAGGGAGGGTAACACAACAGACAGATGATGAGTTCTGTTGTGTGGTTATTTAATACAACAATAACAAAAGAACAATATTTACCAAGCAACAATAATCTAAACAAAACAAAAAACATGAACACAAAAGAGGTTTCATTATTTTTAAAAGAAGACCACAGATGAGCTGACCCTCAGTTTTTGTTCTGCGAGCTTGGATTTAAATGGGTGTGACTTTTTTATGACCCAGACACACGAAGCGAACCCCATGCTCAGCTTATTGTAAGAGAAGGCGTTTAAGTGGCCAGCCACTTCTGATTGTTGTTGTTTCAGGCCACTTCTGATTTATTTATTGTCTCATTATATTGATTCAGTTCAGTACCAGCTTATGTTAAGGAATGTTCTGGTTCTGGTTCTGATGGTGAGAAAAGGGGTTGTCTTTCACTTTTACATATCACACTTTACTATATATATATATATATATATATATATATATATATATATATATATATATATATATATATATATATATATATATATAGTGTATCCATCTTCAATGCTGGCTTTAAAAGCTGTGGGCTGCAACATCAGACCTGTATTGAACAAGCTGGATGGGGAGAGGTAGCGGACCCAGACTGGGAGGCTGGCCAGCCCTGCAGCAATGGAACACTGCACACCATGGCCTTTGCAGCACGGGGCTAATCATTACTGACGGTGTGCGGACGCTGGCGGATGGCCGAGCTCGGGGGGCCAGGGGCCGGTTTCTTTGCTGCTGTGCTAAGAGCTGCTGGGATGTGGTGGCTCTGGGGGGGTCTATGTTTAATTGAAAAGGTCAGGATTGGGGGTGGCAGGAGTGATATCAGAGGCTACGTGTATCTCCTCCTTACCGGGGGCGGCCCGGCACCCCGATGCCGTTTCTAGTTTAGGTGTGTTCTTTTGGATAATGGAGTTTGGAGGACGTGCCTACAACATGTGGAAGTCTAAAGAGGGCAGGAACTGACCAGCCTTATCACCCTCCTGCATATTTCATGAGGCTGAGATCTCTGTCGCTGGACATCGGTCTTCATGCCCCATGGGTACTGCAACAAGCCTGATAATGTCTGCTTGCTTTGACAACTGATATGTCCATTCTTAAACAACCTAAACAACTAGAATTATTTGGAATCTATACCAGTGTATTGCCAGTGTGGTGTGTGGGATCTATAAATCACTGGATATAACATCACAGATATTTGAATTGACTAACATTATTTATATACTGATAAAATATAATGAAATGCAATATTTATAGTAGTTTTATATTAACAACAATGGATGTAAATGATCAATACCAAACACTGTAAATAATGCACAGTAAATTATCAATACCAAGCAAGTGAATTCATTACCGAACCTAAAAGTAGCAGCTGGGTAAGATTTCAAGCGGAATATTGTAAAGAGATTGTGTCTAACTTCATTTCTATAGAACAGTGCAGAGTTTTGGGATTTTGGGATGTTTCCATCAAAAGGTTCTGTATCCTCGCATAAACACAGGAAACACGTGAGCCAGGGAGTATTAAGTTGCTCTTTGCAAAAATGACTCCTCAATTCTTTCTCATCTCCGCATCATAACAATGTCACCCACAACTTCAAGCCACCCTGAATTTTCATGTCATGATTTCAGTATATTGTTGTTATTATTATATTCAGCACAAATGATTGTTGGATAGCCGCAGCATTCTGAGGGTCGTTGCTAATATGGGGGGTGATGCTCTATTCTCCCAGCATACAAGGAGAAGATGAAGGAGCTGTCGGTGTTCTCCCTCATATGCTCCTGTTTTAACCCGAGACTACACAAAAACCTTGACTCCAAGTCAGATTGTAAGTAAATCTCTTCTTGGTAATGCTCATGCCGTCTATTCTCTTGCATTATAATGGGTGATGCTAAATCATCATAAATGGTAAAAAAAAAAGTTCTACTCACATTATTTGAATACCTTTCAAATGAACAGGAGAAAAATGTACCAGGCAATCAATCTTATTATTCCTGGAGGTGTTCTCTGTGAGTGAGAGTACAATGGTGGTCCTACGTCGAGAGATCACTGTGTGATCGCTTCACCCCTGTGACTGTTGCGCAGACATGGAGGTGAAGCCCATTACCAAGAGGACGTCAGGGCAGGCCTTTGAAGTGATCCTGAAGCCCCCGTCTCCGGTGTCAGACGTGGCGCACAGCATCACGTCCCCTCCCAAGAAGATGGACGTCTCTCTGGAAGACATCCAGAAGAAACTCGAGGCTGCCGAGGACCGCAGGAGAGTGAGTGTCCAGGCTGGCCACGCCCACTGCGCCCGCTGCTCTCTGGAGTGCTAGACTTTCTTCAGCGACGTCCATTATTTATTGATGTAGTTATATATCAATATACATAATGGCAATTTAGGTTTTACATTAGTTGCACTATAGACCTCTGCCTTGTGGAGCAGGTTCTAGGTGACCTAGAAAAAGTAAATAGCTTATTGAACTAATTGGCTACATGAATCCCTCTAGGTGGTTTATTTACAGAAAACCACAGGTTCAGCTGTTATTAGATCTTGGCACTTACTCTTAGCCAACAGTTCCTTTCCGCATTGCTAAGAGGTTCTGTTGGTGTCTGCCCTGCCCAGTGCCAGGAGGCCCAGGTGCTCAAGACTCTGGCAGAGAAGCGGGAGCACGAGCGTGACGTGCTCCTCAAGGCCATGGAGGAGAACAACAACTTCAGCAAGATGGCTGAGGAGAAGCTCATTCTGAAGATGGAGCAGATCAGCGAGAACCGCAGGGCCCACCTTGCGGCCATGATGGCACGCTTGCAGGAGAAGGTAAGATGATGGGGATGATGGAGACGATGGAGCTGGCGGAGAGCTTTATGAAAAGGAGGGAACATCGGCCTTGCTTGTGTTCTCCTGTGACCCCCCCCGTCTTTTGCCCCCCCCCCCCCCCCCCCCCCCCCCCCCCCCCCCCCCCGCCAGGAGCGGCATGCTGCAGTGGTCCGCAGGAACAAGGAGATGAGAGAAGAGCTCACAGCGTGAAGGCATCCTCCTCTTCCTCAGTCCCTTCATCAGCCCACCTATCCTCCTGTTACACACACACAAACACACACGCACGCAGTACTATCTAGTAAGTAACACACTCCTATACAGTTTAAATGGTCTTGCTTGATTTCATAGATTATCACTCATAGATTTTGTAAATACATCATTTTTATATCTATCTATCTATCTATCTATCTATCTATCTATCTATCTATCTATCTATCTATCTATCTATCTATCTATCTATCTATCTATCTATCTATCTATCTATCTATCTATCTATCTATCTATCTATCTATCTATCTGATTAAACAAAAACATTCAGCAATTGTATTAAATCAGTCCATGATACAGGATCATTATTTATTTACTTTTTTTTACTCTTATAATTTGTTTATTTATTGGTTGAAAAACTTCTGGAACTATCTAGTGAAAGGCTTTGATGTTGTGAGTAAGCACACTTGTTTACAACTGCAGTGTTAAATGATGCTCAGTTTCTATGTCATTGTGAAAAATGCAAAAAAAGACTGTTGCACTCAAGCCCTGGTATCCTAGAGACCCTTACACACATCAATAAATATACAACTAACCAACCATGCAGTTACACCTATACACAACACATTTTAGACACGTCAGTCTCTTCATCTACCAGCTGGCTTGAAGCAGCGTTGTTACCGTGGTTTCTCTTTGACGCATATAAGAGGGGCAGTTCTGCTTACTGTGCTGGTCATTGGAATCTTCTGGTCAGCAGTACCCTAACTCCGTCTCCCCGAGCAACGTGTAGGCTTCATGCCAAACGCAAAATGTCCGTCTCCTTTCTGACGTTCTCCGCCTGGGAGCGTGTTTTTTCTCCCCTTTCACTTTAAGTAAACACCGTGTCCTTTCTCTGTGATGGAAATCCAAATTCCTCTGCTCAAGGTCGACCTTGGCCGTCAGTTTCTGTTCAAATGAATCAAACGAAGTCAGTTTTGCCTATTGCAACGTCCCACTTTTCAGTGTGGGGTTCATTCTGACTCAATGATACATGTAACATCTTTGCCAGTCGAATGTATTATCCTCCTAACTTCAGCCTTTGAGGACTGAATATGTTTTGTGTGAGTATGTATGTGTGTGTGTGTGTGTGTGTGTGTGTGTGTGTGTGTGTGTGTGTGTGTGTGTGTGTGAGTGTGTGTATGTGTGTATGTTTGTGTGTGTCTATGTTAGGGTGGCCAAGCTTTGTGACCTTTCTCTTTGGAAGCGAAATGCAAGATGGGAACAGAATAAGCATTGAATAATTTTTTTAGTATTATTTTACTGTTTCCTATCAAAATATGCCTGCCTGCATCTTCTGCTGTGTAAATTGTGTTTCCCCTCATTTCTCTGTGTGCAAAATTTGGTGAATAAAGATTTGAGGTTCTGTGAACATTGCGTGGGCTGTATTTGTTTGGCCGTGAGTCATTGGCTACACTTCTGTACCTGCACTTCCATTTTTAGGCAGTGGATGGCAGTAAAGATCTTCATGAACAGAACAAAAACTGATTCGCCAATTAGCAAAAAAAAAAAAAAAAAAAAAAACCCATCAATAAGCATAAGCACCATAACTTCCCTGAAGTAACTGAATGTCATTTCCAGTTTAATGACATTTTAGTGCTTAATAGTTGATATTGTTAACCAGAATCTCAATGTATGGCCCAATGGCTCAAAATTAAGCAAATGAAAATCATTACAGAATAGGTCATCTGGTTGAATGGAACTTGGATAGAGTTAAGTATATTATTAACAAATACAACACAGTGGTTTATTTTCTGTTCTTGTTGAAATCAAACTAATGAGCACTTTTAAGAAGATCTAATCAGGCAATTGTAACATGTAAATGATCTTAACCATGTTTAAGAAAATATGCAACTGTTTAATGCAAATCTCAGACTTTATTTTTCAAAGAAGCTTTAAGTACAACCTGACTATTAATGTATAATATGTTGCTTTAATTCAGTGAGCTTGTTTAGATGCCTGGGAAATGTTCACAAATAATGTTTAATGTTTTTTTCTCTCAACAGTTTCTTGAAAACACAGTGGTCAATATTTCAACATTATACAAATGGTTTTTACATACATCTGAGAAATGCACACGCAGTTCTCTATCAGGTAGAAATCCCCCAAAAGACAGACTAAGGAATGTCTTGCCCCATTTTGAGCAGATTGTATTTTCTTTGCAGTACTTTCCTTGCAATAAAACAGTCCCAGCTCCAAATCTTCATCTCATTGTCCAGAATACTGAGAGACAGGTGAGTAGCAGGAAGCCCATGTATGTGATCCGTTTGTCCAGGACGTCTGTCCAGGGAACAGGACGGGTCAGAAAGCCCCTACCTCTGCCCCCCATGGTCTGTAAGGCTTCCTCTCTGAGGACCGGGGGACAAAGGGCCCCAGTACGGCTGGGGAGAGAAGAGGGAAGGCTTTGAGTGACAGCGGCAGAGCGGAGAGGGAGGAGAGGGAGGAGAGGGAGGAGAGCAGGGGTAGAGGCAGGGCGCAGGCCATCGAAGCCACTCCCACCCCTCTCGACTCCGCCCCCGCCACGCCGCTCGACCCAGACGACCCGACACACCGCGAGGAAGAGGAGGATGACGAAGACGACGAGCTGCTTATGAAGGGAGGGGCTTCTGTCTTCACCTGCGCCCGCCACTGCCGGCGGGGGACGGGGACGGGGCCCGTCCCGAATCCGGGGCTCCAGGCCAAAGGCCCCAGTCTGGACTGGGCTTCCCGCTGTGAGGCGTAGCTGCTGAGATGTGAGAGCAGACGGACGCGGAACAGCTCTCTGGTGTCCAGGCCCTCCGTGGTGCTCAGGTAGCGTGCGGTTTCTGCCAGACACTCCCGGAAGCCCAAGCAGTGATAGTCCATAGCCAGAGCCTGCACCTCAAAGAAGCCTTGAAAGCGAAGACATCAGTGTTTTACTCTAGCCATGATTTATACATTCACCTGCCCACCACATTAGAAACAACTGCCCATTTTATTAGGTGCATTTGTTTTTCAGATGTATTATACAGTTTCAGGCAGGGCATACGTTGGTATGCACAGTTTCTCACTGGTCAGCTACCCCAGAGCCACTCTGGAGTGGATCCTGTTTTTGCTGCTCCACCTAGTTGCTCTGACATGGTCTTGGATTTACTGTGGGTGCTAACATCTAACAACCACAGTGGTGTTGACAGAGTTGTTACTTCTCTGTGCCACTGCTGGGTTGAGAATAATGGCCAGCCACCCGAAAAATACCCAGCCATTCTCAAAAGAAACTGAACCAAAAGCATCTCACCTTTGCCACCTGTTGCATGGAGCATCTTCAAGTGATCCACAGTCATTTGCAGGATTTCGGCCTTCTCCAGTTTAGCAGAACCCTATTGATGCACGCACACACACCCACATTATTTATTATTATTATGCCAGTACCATAGGATCATGGATAACAACGAACCTTCAGTGCTGTAACATACCTGTTTCTCAAGCGCGTTTGGAAGAAGACGTCGTAACTCTGATAAACTGTTGTTGATTCTGTCTCGTCGCCTCTTCTCAATTATCTGCAGACACGTTGGAAATGAGTGATTGTTAATTCAGGCTCAATGCAACACACACATGCTAATATACTTTACATATTTATGTAAAATACTGTTGTGTTGTTTACGCACTCCTCTACGACGCTTTCGCGCTTCTGTTTGTGTTGTCGTTGATGGTGACAGAGATCTACTAGATGAGCAAAAGTCCCTAAAACGTAAAGAACACGTACATTGTTATCATAATAAATTAAAATTCTGCATTAAGATTAACATCACTTTAGAAATATTTATTAATTTACCCATTCTCATCTGTGCTTTCCCTGTCCACTTCGCCGTTATCGTCCAGTTCGCTGTCAGATGAACTGAAGTCGCGATTCCGCTTCATTTGGTACTCTAAATGGATACTCCTACTTTGAAATGCCTGCTGTTGTGTACCAGCCCCTGTTAGTCCCAGACTGTAAACACCTCGCGTGTTTCCCACGGTACTATTTCCACTGCTGCTCTCCTGTACAAGGCTGCGCTGGGCGGGGATGTGGGAGGGCTGTAGAAACACACAACCAATCATAAACTAGCAGCTTCTGGACAATGTTTATAAATGCAAAAAAAAAACCCAAAAACAAATTCGAGACCGCTTGATTGTCTAAGATAGAAGTTTCTGATAGTTATTACATGAAGAAAAAAGTTACCCTTATACTTTTATATTAATATACTTTACTTTAAAAGGCTTTATTGTGGGTCTACTGGAAAAGTTGTTGAGACTAATCTTAAAATGTAAAGGTAAATATATATATGTATTTTAGTTCCAGTCCATGGTGCTCCTCCTCTGTGGTCATGACAGACGGCATTTTATTTCTGAAAGTACAGCAGTATACAACACAATTGTCCTTATGTACAGAAAACTATTTTTTTTACCCATATAGAACTCAGATTTGACAAAATCCATTTTATGTAGCGCTTCTATTTCTGACATGGTAAAAAAAAGATCTTAAACTAAAATTAGTGTCATATTGACAATCTGCTTCGTTTATGGGGCGTTTGGCTCATCCTCTGTCTTGCCTTCAGTAAATGACATGCTCACCCTGGGGGTTCATGCTGGGTGACACTGACTTGGCCAGCCAAGAGTATCAGCGTTCTTATGTGTGAACAACTGCCTTAGCGGTCTAGAGAGGCAATTGGCAGTTATCTCAGCAAGACCGGCATCCATATGTACCCATACACCTGTCTTTCCCCAAAGAGGCTGGATGCTTTTCATTGTCAGCATTTCTGGTTTTCTCTCCATCTTTTTTGCCTTTTCAGGTTAATCAGGTTAGTCCGCACCTCACTTATCTTTAAGATTTCCACAGAACTTCAGGTTTTAACGTACAGAAAACCCTGTTCTTGACGTATTTGCATGGTGTGTGCTCAGGCCTGTAATTCTCCAATGACAACATCCTGGCGGTGCTGTTGATCTGCTTTGGAGTGTTTCCAATTCTTCTGTTATCCACTGGCTTTCCATAGTCAATCAATTAATCATAATATATTTATATAGCATTTTTTACAACTGTTGTTGTCACAAAGTAGCTTCACAAGTTCAAGTTTGAGTTCAAGCCCCCAGTGAGCAAGCCAAGGCCGACAGTGGCAAGAAAAAACCCCATAAGAACACGAAGAAGAAACCTTGAGAGGAACCAAGACTCAAGACACAAGAAGAACCAGGACTCATCCTCCTCTGGCCGATGCCGGCCACCATGACAACAGTAATTAAAGAGATATGTAAACAAAGTAGTGATGGGAATGATGAATAGTTCTCATGTTTGTGTGTATTTATATATACGTGTTCTCTATGTAATTCCTAGACTTCTTACAGTAATAGTCAGTAATAGTAGTCCAGGGCTGTGAAGATACAGTCATAGCAGGGGAGAATTTGGGGTGGTGAGAGCAGCCAGGGCAGTGGTTTGATCCTTCATCCATAGCTGGTTAGGCAGGAGGTATATATAGTCTGCTATATGTAAATTGGTCTTCCATAGTCTCCCAGAACCGCTATAGCTAAGCTCACCAGTGCCAGCTTGTCAACAGCGGCTGTGCCGCTCATCGGGTCTTCTGCCTCACAATGACCTCCTTCATGAGCGCCCACAACATCACTGATCTTTAAGAAGCAGCAGCTTCCAGTTTTAACACTCTAGATCTACTCCAGACCCACCTTTGTTTCTCTAGATCTACTCCAGACCCACCTTTGTTTCTCTAGATCTACTCCAGACCCACCTTTGTTTCTCTAGATCTACTCCAGACCCACCTTTGTTTCTCTAGATCTACTCCAGACCCACCTTTGTTTCTCTAGATCTACTCCAGACCCACCTTTGTTTCTCTAGAGCGTAAATTCATGGCGTTACACAACTGAGCAGCCAATCATTTAACTGGGTTCGGTCTCTTCAAATGAAAGAGAGATGTGTAAAATGGTGTTCCTACACGATACACACACATGGATATGCACACCCTTGAGCTGGCAGTATAGCGCAAACCCGGAAACATGCTGTGGATTCAAAGTGGAGGACGTTTATGTGGCTTTTCTGTGGCGCTACGTGCCAAAGGACTGTTGGAGCGAAGCTAAACCACCATAGTTAGGGAATCAGATGATTTTGAGTTCACACATGTAATTTCTCCAAGCTAAGCTGCTACACGGTAGCATTTTGTTTGCAAACGAATGGACTGAAATAAGGGCAGCGCAGATGACACCATTGGATGAGTGTAACTGATTTAATTATTCAGCAAGATGCACTGATAATTCAGAACCAGTGTCCACCAATGCTGCTGAAGGACCCTATCGGCATTGGCCACACAGTGACTGGTTACGCACATATCATTTTATTAAATTCCTTGCAACTTTGTAAAACGATCATATCATTATTAGGTCAGTAGGGTCCAGATGACGGGGGTGAAGTGGATGCATCTGAACCGAGTATTGCTACATCTCTAAGCGGATCTATACACAGTTTGGTAGCACACCATCATCTCAGCATCTCTACCCGCCTGCTAAGAAAGCTTCTCCATCTCCACCCCCTCTGCCATGGTGCGGTGGGGGTGGTGCATAAGGAGACATTTGTTAAACCCTGGCATGTGCCCAGCTGCCTCGCCGTGTCCATCCGGAGGCCTCGGTGAGCGACGGAGCGTGTGTGAGCGTGCGTGTGTGTGTGAGCAAGCGTATGTGTGAGCGTGTGTGTGTGTTTAGGTGGTGCTGTTTCCCACAGTGGCGATCTAAATCAGCTGTAACCTGATCTCCGTGTGAGCGTGCTGCGGCCAGCTTTTTTCTTCCCACTGACACTCACGCTGTTGCTTACTGTGTGTGTGTGTGTGTGTGTGTGTGTGTGTGTGTGTGTGTGTGTGTGTGTGTGTGTGTGTGTGTGTGAGTGAGTGAGTCAAGGGGTGTTTCCTTGAGTTTGTCAGGCTCAATGAATATGTCTGTTGTGTGTGTGTGTGTGTGTGTGTGTGTGTGTGTGTGTGTGTGTGTGTGTGTGTGTGTGTATGTGTGTCATACATTGAGCTAAACAGTGGTGCTTGTCCTGCTGATTTATGGTGTTATCTGAGACGGCTGACACTTGCGTTGCCTCTGTGCTTCCTGCACTGATGTTCTAAACCTGTCACTCAGCACATGTGTCCATTGCGTGTGTAAGAAAGCGGTAGCAGGTTCTCGTTTGGAATTCGTTTCCCTCCACGGGTGTGTGCCTGTGTGGTGGCAGGTGTCTGCGGCTGTGGTGTGCAGATAATGTCTCGTTTTTGATCTTACTGCCCCGAAGCAATTATCCTCCTTTGGCAAGTGCCAGTGTGCAGTTTACACTTTTGCAGATGGCTCTCAGAGGCAGGTCAAGCCACACCCCCTCCGGCGCCTCAGGCCTGACACCCCCTCCCCCCCAGAGAGCACTTCCAGTATTTGTCTCACCGTCGTGGGCATTACACCAGCCAATGCTCAGATGTCTGTGTGACGGGGGAACCACGCAGGCCACCCATAGAGCCCCAGGCGGCAATGCAGTGGTGGAGCTGAAGTCTTCAGATGATACCGCACAATGTTATCCTGCAAAACACGACTTCCTGACTCCTTCGTCACAGCTCCGGATCAGCACCCAGACAGAGGCGGAGTTAAACAGAAAAATGCATTTACATATTCATAATGGCTAATGAGGTTTTGGCAATAAAATGGCGTCACTACTGATAAAGCACAGGGTAAAGTTAATAAGAAATGACTGATTAGCTGCTAGGCCTTATTATAGTTCACCCACTTATGTGCTGCATCACCATCCTGTCTTTGTTGCCACTCAGTGGTTCCCTGAACAATTTCTGCCACAAATGATGACAGACAGGAGACTTATGTCTTTCCACTTCTAGAATGTTTAATTTTACTTCAATTTTAATCATTAGCATAATGGATCCAAGCATTTGCATTTTTATATATACAATATGAGTATTTTATAAAGAATAACACATCTTGAAACTCCAAGCCCTGCTTGAATTGTCTCTTCAATAAGAAACTGACAGACAGCAAAGACCCCCATCAATCTGCGGAAGAACAAAGCTTCAGAGACCACAAGCCATGAAGTTCAAATGCCAGTTCAAGACCCTCTGTGGCCCCTTGCAACCGACTGGTGGTCTGTCACAAGTTTATCAGGGAAACACTGTTTCTCTCTTCATGCCGGCTCCCTTCCCAGTGGGATCTCCATGCCAGCTGTCACAGTAGCCGTGCGCGCCGGCCGGTTTTCCCAGGCTACAGCCTGTGGGAAAATGTGCAGTGGCCAGTAATTGATTCCGCACTGCTGGCCCCATTACTTTACACTGGAGCACAGTCGCCCAAAAAAACAGCCAAGCAATCTGTGAGCAGCCTGTTAGCACTCATTCTCTCTCTCTCTCTCTCTCTCTCTCTCTCTCTCTCTCTCTCTCTCTCTCTCTCTATGTCTTTCTCTCTCTTTCTGCCCTCCACTAACAGCCTCTCTTGTTTACTCTGGCCATACAGATCATGCACTTCCTTAGTTTAGTTTTTCTAGAACATTCTAGTCTTTCTCTGCTTCTATTGCTAATCTGTTGCTCTCAGATATTTATTCACTCTTCAAATTACCTCCACCTCTACCAGGCTGTGTGGTAACAGAATGCTAGGGCCATCTGTCATTTACACGTCTTTGCTGTTAATTTCAGGGAGTGTAGGAATGTATAGATACATGCTGTGTGTGCAAACACTCACATATGCACAAATATACATTCATATGATCATCATTGGAAAAGTTTATTTTTCATAAGATAATATTCATAGTCATATTCATAGACATTTTTGTGCTGAATGACTTACAGTAGTTCTTACACTAATGACAATAATTATAAATGTAGAGGACACATTTGTTTGTGACTAAATGTGACGTGTCAAGCAATATGAGGTCTAAGAGGTTTGTGTTAACATCTCAGACACTGAACGATATAGTGGAAACAAATTCCAAAACACCTTTGTGTGAGGACACGTCTCATGAGGGTCTTCATTGTCAGTATATGTACTGGGATGTTAAGGTTGGACATAAAACCAGTATGCTGTCTGCATTATTAACTAAGTGTTCAGAGTGAGTTCAGAGGGTTCTCTCCACACACAACTCCCACACCATGTTTCTTTTGGCAGACAACAACCCGAAGACGGTACTAATGAACGCCATTTTAGGATACGTCGAGGCCAATGCGTTCCTGTGCCATCAGACATCAAGCAGCCTGAATGTATGTGTTTGAATGTGTTTTTTTTTTTTCATTTTCTCGCTGCAAGTTAGACCCTGTGATAGGGTGTGAGAGTTCTATATTAACCCTGATGACATGGGACTGCTAACCAAACAGAAACCCCATGTACACTCCAACCCCACACCTTTTTTTTTGTTTTGTTCTTCAGTGTTTGGTGTGATGCGAGCATGTGTTCCAAACAAACAAAATCCAGCCAAGCACCAAACCATGTGACTTTGTTGGTGTCCAGTGCTGACCAGTAGGTCTTCATGTTTGATTGACCCTTACAGCTACGACTAGAAGGTGCATGTGCAAGTCCTCATAAGGATGGTGCAAGATGGTGATGTTACAGCCAGTTTAAGAATATAATATGTCTAAATAGAAGGGGCGAAGGATATTTTGAAGGTATTTTTTTCTTGTGCAGAAACAGCACCTTCTACTGGAAGCATGACAACTTAGCACATTTTACAAATTATCTGCCTTTTGTACCACTGACAATTATGGATATAAACATTTTTCATTCAGAATGATATGGACTAATTTTTGCAAATTGCTACTTTTTCAGTTTAACATCTCATTAAAGTGTTCCAGCAGGCATAAGCACAATCAACACTCAGGCACCATGGATATCGCAACAGAAAACAAAGTGTGAACCAGCACCCTGCGGCAAACAGAGGCTGGCTTTAGTTCCTGTGCAGTGTCTCACGTGCACGCTCTCCCCAGAGCAGTGTCTCACGTGCACGCTCGTCGCTGAGCAGTGTCCTCTTTCAGCTATTCAGGAGTGTTCAGGTTGGAGCCTGGGAATGAGCACAGGGGGATGCTGTGTCAATACCACTCACCACCCGCCACAATGGCTGCCCCATTCGGCTGCTCTGTTGACAGACGCTTGGTCAAAGTGGCTGAGAGGGCCCCAGTTCTTTCAAACACACATACAAACGCGTGCACACACACACACACACACACACACACACACACACACACACACACACACACACAAAGGGTACTACAGTACTAAATTTGTGTCTGCTTATCTGAGCACTGTTTATACAGCATGCTCTGATGTGCTGTCTGTCTGCTGGCGGCCCCCTCATCACTGACGACAATAGCTTGTCTGATAAGCTCAGGAAGGGCCAGAGACACATGAGTTCACCAGTGTGAGCAGAAGCATGTACAAGAACAGCTTAACAACCACTCTTGTTCTAGAAATAAACGTTCGGTTGCTTTAAGAAGAACTGTTTCTAATAACTGTATAAGTACTTTGAAGCCAATTTAAACAAAATGGCCAGAAGATTCTTGGAGCTGCCATGTTTCCTTTCAAGGCTTCGACGGTCCTCAGCTAACACTCTGGGTGTTGCCTACACAGTACAAGCTTTTGTTCCACCACAGTCCCTCAGCCAATTAGCAGGCAGGATCCTGAGACCCGAGGCTGCCTGTTCAAGCTGTCCGTGTAGGAGGAACTGCCCTCAGGGACCCAGTGGACTAGATCAAGAACCTCTATAGCAGTTGAAACAACCACAGCATACTGGTGTAACACTGGGGTACAGTAGTAGAGAAATCAAAACAGCAGGTGTCAGTCCAAGAATTAGTTTATTCAATAGATGTTGATAAACATAGCCTATTGCTTAAAATAAGAGATTTATGCATACTAATGTGAAGCAGCCCACTCCTCAAACAGAGTACATTCAGGTATCTAACACCAAACACACACATGCATGCGTACACACATGCAGACACACGCAAATGTTGATTTCAGTGTGATTAGTAAACCTCCTATAAGTAGGATTACTGTGTAACCCTACACACCTGCAGTGAATCACTACAGGTGTATAGGGATACAGGAATGTTATTATCTCAGTAATAAGTTTGGTTTTCTGAGGAATTGCAAAACAATATGAATCACATTGACAATTGCTTTCTACCTCCCAGCCCTACAGTGGGTACTTACACTGTAAATGGAAAATGGAAATGGAAAATTGGACCAACAATTCACTGGAATACACATGGAAAACTTGATTAACTAGTCACACCAGGCTGAGCTGTGGAAGCTGCTCCATATGCAAATCTTTCACAAGTCACTACAAGTCAACCTGGTAGCACATCATATATATTACACTATATAAACAGTATATATAAAGTGACCACACGCATTGCTAATCAGTCACTTTCCATGAGAGAAATCCACTGTGGAATTCGATCACATGACTTGGCATTTACAACGAAACAATAATTCACATTATTCTTTGTAAGTTTTTTTCTCTTCCTGCACCTTCACAGATCTCTACAAAAATCTGTTCCAATGAAATGCTTCCACCTCCCATGATTGGTCTGTTTGTGCGGAAAGTGCCCACATCTCTTTAAATCCAGAACTAAAGGATCTGACACCTCTGCAGTCTATGCCAATAGTATTAGAGTTGTGCAGCGTTTATATTTATAACTCACTGTGTTTTCTTCATACACAGCTGTGAAAATGGAACAATTCATGGGTAAATGGAAACTGACGGAAAGTGACAATTTTGATGAGTACATGAAAGCAGTGGGTAAGCTTGAGTTATCTTTGGAGAGATGTATAGTTCGGTATTTTAATTAATTACATGTCTAAGCAAAGTGTTGCGGATAAGTAAAATATTCCAGATTTTAGGGTCATGCTTCGTTTTTCTAAGACACCTTTTGCGATGCAAATGCAGATGCAGTCCACACCATCTACCTCAAACTAAATGATTAAGGCCATCTCTTGCGTCGTAGGTATCGGTTTTGCATCCAGGCAGATAGCCAATATAGCCAAGCCCAGTTTGTTATTCGGCGTGGGTGATCAGGGGCTCATATCCATGAAGTCCATGTCCACGTTCAAGACATTTGAGATCAAATTCAAGCTGGACGAGGAATTCGATGAAATCACTGCAGATGACCGACATGCAAAGGTAGCCGCAAACCATGTATCTCGTTCTGGCAATGGACATGTAAACCTGTATACTTATATTCTCCTAACGCTCACTCTTCAGACCACTATGAGTCTCAAGAACGGTAAACTTATTCAAAGTCAGACGTGGGACGGCAAGACCACAACAATTGAAAGAGAGATTCAAGACGGCAAATTGATGGTGGTAAGTTGAAGTAGTTTCAACGTCGGACACGTTCTCTTTTAAATGTCTAAATAAACAAATAAAGCGTGTGACTGCGTGTTTGGGCCCATATATTGTTTGATTTAGAAATGCATCATGGGTGAGGTGGTGTCTCTGAGGACGTACGAGAGAGAAGACTGACCCGCACGCTTGTTGGGTCACCACGCTGCCCCGCCATTAAGATCTCTTCGCTGATCGTTTTATAAAGTGTGTACTGATGGTAATTGTACCGGTGTCCACCATTTTCCTCAGTGCTTTATGAACGCAAACAAAATACTAATAAAAATCACTAAAGAATGCTTGAAGTTGTATTTTGTTACACAACATACATACAGTGCTTGAGTTCTTTTACAGAGCATGCATAATACTTTGATGCAAAATGTTATACAAACTGTATGTATTTTATATTGTATCTCTCTCTTTTCGTATGTTTTCTATGCAGATAAGAGCACATGACTAGCATTTACTTTCTCATGCGCCCCTTTACAAATCATTCAGGATCTGATTTGTAGAAATCAGCAACCACTAATCACTCTGAAGTATAACAAGGGCAAACCACACAATGCTATTAATCTTGTTTCATCAGTTTACAGACTCCTAATTACTGGGCAAGTATGTTCATCATTTGCATAAAAGGTACACACCCAGACTGCCTACAAATCAGAGGTGTATATGTGTCTGCATGATGTGTGCTATCCAATAGGAATGCAAACACGTGATAAGGCTTTTGGGGCCTTTGTAGAATGAGCTCCTGAACTGAAGTTATAATACCTCTGGATTAGTGATGAGTGGGCAGGCAAAATGAAGTTGCTTGTGGGTTACTGTGAACTTTTGTGTAAATTTTACTCTCCCAAGAATGATTAGAACTGCTTCCCTGCAGTTCTCATAACTTTATCAATTTTAATAGTTAAGTTGTTGCTGTTTTATATGCGTGCTTAATTTTAAATTACAAATCAATAACTAAATGGGTGATATCTTTGTCCCTTATGAGTTGAAGTAAATTAAATGATGAATGAAAAATGATCTAATGATACTATATGAATGATAAAGTAACTTACTTTTATTTGGGTTTTAATGGAGTACGTTCAAGACTAAAATTTTATTTATCTATTAATTTGCAAAAGCCTTTGATTGTGGGTTATGCTTCTAACATTTAATGTACTTAGTTATGTACATTTATCTTAGTTTTAGCTTAGTTTTTTTTTTCAAATTGCATAGGAAGTCCAGCTCCTCCAGGACGGCACTTCTGTACGTTGCAAGAGGTTTTGTTGTGTCTCTCAGCACAGTTTCGAGAGCATGGAGGAGATACCAGGACATGGGCCATTACATGAGGAGAGCTGGAAAGGACCCCAGAGACAGTTTGGTAAACGCTATGCTGCTTGCAACATCATCCTGCTGACCAGTAACAGTGTGGTGGTATGGACCAACTGACTGTCAACATTTCCTGCCTAAATGGTGGATAGATATCCACTTAGCTTTCAATTTCTGAGAGAGAGAGAGAGATTTGTACTATGATTTAAAACACAAATAAACACTCACACTTTGTCCACATTGCAGTAATTGTCTGAACCAAACTAACTGTGTCCAATAAAGATATGCAAAGTATAGTTTCTTCAGTGAAACCAGAAAAAAAGTATTTGAAATTGATGTACCTGATACTATTCTCGGACAATGTAATGGTTATAATAGTACAGCACTGCCATCTTGTGTGCCTTTGTCACATATACACTACATTTTAATTCTTGAATGGGATGAAAACTCTATTGGACTCAATCAAATATTCACATAATTTCTGTTATACTTTAGTTAATGTTTTTGGTTGAAAATCACATTTGTTATTTTCCTTTGTAAGGATTGTTTTTATTTTAAAATATTTATTTTTAGTTTGTTACATCTTATTGAGCAAAAACATACTATAGAGAAATTAAGCAAATAATGACAACTGCCTACACCAGCTGAAAGCATGCGTTCAGATATTAATATTTTTAAGTCATTTTATTTTTTACTTCACACACTATTTGTTTATTGTGACTTGTCACACTATTTGGTTTTCCTAAATTGCATTTTTAAAGATGTGTAATATGCCACATATGCCTTTAACTTCGTGCAATAAGTGATTATCACTTGAACACAAACGAATCATGCAAGTTAGACTAGCTAGATCCTACGAAGTACGACTTCATAAGTTTTAGTCGCCCTATAGAAACTTTTATTTTGAAATAGGGTTGAAGCGCCTAACAGCCCCGTTGACGGCGGTTTCACGTTGACTTGAGACCGTTTACAACAAAGAAGGGAGAAGGCATTTTTGTTTGGAAGTAACACAGCCTATTAACTAAAACGTCCGGAGCGCCGCGGTTCCCCCCGCACGAGTGGATCCACAGCTACCGTTGTGATAATCGGGTAAAACACGTTATTGTCTGATATTTAGCTCACGTTTGATGAGGTTAGACGAGGTTAATGTTGGCCGCGGTGCCAGGCAGGGCAGGCGCCTGTTGGCGGACCAGCCCTCCGGGTAACTCGGTTAGGAACCTCCAGCTGGGTCACACCACAGCCCGGGGCACACGTCCGCCCAGCCCCGTCTCTCAGTCTCTCTCTCTGGGCTCGCCGTGCTCCGCGTTGAAGCAGTAAGACGGCTAGTTAACTCGCCTAGCCGGCTATTTATCCGACTTACGCGCTGATCTTACGCTGTTTGAAGCTAATTGCTGCGGCTAGCCGCTAACTAGCGCGTGAACCAGTTAGCTTAGCCGCCTCACCGACGCCCGTCCGGCGGTACCGCAGCCCGCCAGCCTCACTGAGGGAAACATGTCCGATATTAAACAACGTAGCGGCGACTTAAGCGAGGTAGCGACACAGCCCACCGCTAGCTAGCTACTTTTACAGCCAGCTAACTAATTAACCCGCGTTTGGTCCGCTAACTAGCCCGGAGACGTGACTCTAGCTGGGGTGAGTTAGTCAGATATGAGGGCTCACGTCTGACAGGGTTTACCCCCCCCCCTAGACGACCTGCTCGATAACATTAAGTGAAGGAGAAATCCGAGACAAGCTGAGGTAAGGTGTGTCTAGTTTGCTAGGAGAGCTGTGTGATTATTTTTAACGCCTGGTTCTTGAATATATACTCGTATCGCCTTTTGAAGTATACGTCTAAACATTTAAAACAAGATGTGGAGTGGCCACTAACTGCTGAGCTACTTTAGACGGTTGTGTTGATATCTGTGCCCGTGCCGAGACGTGACACACTGTTTGGTAAGTGAACAAGGTGTGGTTGTCCAGCGAGATGTCCGACTAGATGGAGGGAGAGCGTGTAAACAACACGTCGGCCTCTTCTAGTAAACGGACTTTTGGCTATAAACAGCACAAATAATCTGCAGTACATGGCAGCTGACCTGTACGAGCTTCACAGCATGACATTTCAGACTCAGTAGGGAAATTAACGGCACCCTGATGCATTTTTGCACTTAAAATGACAAACCAAAGGACTCCCCAAACTTTCCAAAGTTGGACGTTTTTACACCCACACCCCGTGTTTTAGCTATTCTATTCTGGGCTTGCGCCCAAACACACAGTTGCCACTGAGGTATTGTTGTATAAAATCAGTTTTTTAATCTTTAATTTGAGTTTATCTTTAACCACATGTAAATAAATAGGAAACGGTCTTGATTAACGCTGACCAACATATGAATATGACGCAGCCTCACGGGCGAAGAGCAGGTTTGAGCATCATCTGACTAGTCACCTCAGGTGCCCGTGTTGACAGATGGCACGGGGAGAGGTATAACTGGAGCTCTGCTGAGTCCTGCCCCTCAACAGAACCTCCTCTCAGTGGGCTGGTGGAGTTGGCAGAGGGAGCCGGAAGCCCCTGGTGTTCCTGGACAAAAATGTATTTCTTTTCCTCACTAGCACCTGGTGCGCATGAGTCAGTGTGTTGGGAGCGTTGCTCTTGCCTTTATTACTGATCGAGTCTTCATTTGTAATGATCCACCTTGACTTACTCTGTGTAATTTCTCCAGCCCGTGTTGCTTGATCCTGTGAGATTTTATGCAGCTTTAGTGTTACAGCTGTTTTGAGCTTAGTAAAACTGCAATTAGTAAAAGTTACTGCTGCAAAATGAGTCCAGTTTGACATTACTGATGCAAATTATTGAGAGCTGATGATTTTATTACAAACATTTGTGTGGTTTATGCATTGCTAATTAATAAAGACACTTGTGTTTTTACATAAGTTATTGTTGTTCTGAGAGCAATGTGATCTAAATGTTTAAGTGCGTTTGATGTAATTCAAGAAGTTAACAATTGACCCTGATATTGCAAAGCATGAAAATCAGTTGACACACTGATATGTAGTAATTTAATAGAATACAAATGAGCTGAAATTGATACATCTGCCCAGCATTAGTTATATGTACTTTGCTGAATATGGTTGACCCTAGGAATGACTTTACTTGGTTATAAAAGATTTATCAACTTGGTTTGTTATGTAAAGTCTCTCACTCAGACAGTTCAGTACATTATACCAGTTGTGTTTACATTCCTTTGGAGCAGGATCATCGCTAATTCTGCCATCAACTTCATGCTTGCAAGTAATAATAAAGTAAGCACTTCCAGTGTTTACTCTTATTTAATCACATTTCTTGTTGTGAAGGGTTTTTGGTAGCACAGTGTAGGTTTTTAGCCCGCCGTACGAGTATCTGGCAATACACTGTGCTTACTGGAATATGCCATGTTTTCTTAGTCAAACAGACAGAGATGGGGTTGAGTTATCGGTCATTGAGGACTGACTCATAAAGTAAGGGTCGTTAGGTCAGTTTAAAAAGACTGGTGCAGGAGGCATCTCGTACATATGATGTCATTGCTAAAATAAAAATTGATTAGGTTCTACACATTTTCTACATGGTTTTATACACAGTTTATTTGAATTAGTTACCTGGGGAAGTGTCAAGTGTGCTTTATGTGCAGTACATGAGTCATTTCTAGGGGTGCACGATATGGACTAGAATTGCGATGTGCGATAACATTGTTGGATATCCCGATATCGATGTGAACCACGATAAATTAAGATTAAAATACAGAAATGTAGTGTCTCTCTGAACAGCAGCACGTTAATTTGTTTTGTTTTTTACTGTGTAATGAATCCAGAATAATTACAAATATTTTGCAGGTTTATTCAACAATAGATTCAATCTAGGTTTATACTTTCACGAGTGAGCGACTCCGCACACCTCGTTAACCTCCGCGAACGGCGGAAGCGTTTAATCTTGCCGTGTCACATTCTTTGCAGTGTTGTCCGAAACGATATGTATGTTGCTTTGTGTTTCAGGTTTGAAAAGTGCTGGAATTTAGGCTAAAGTATTTGAAAAGGCTTGAAATTGTAACTACTTCGTTTCACAACAAATATCTGTCTGACTGAACAATTCTCTTGTATTACGTTAACAAATACGAGCCTCTTGTAATTCCAGGACGAAACATGAGAGAACGTGAAGACGTTAAGATTGGGTGTTTTGAAAATAAATATCCATTAAATAATGTGATAAAAAAGCGAATTATTTCGAATCATTTAGAGTATATGTATAAATATTTTATTCAATAACGTGCTGGGAATTATTGAAATGGACCTTGAAAGTGACATACAAGTGCTTGAATTCCACCTTGTATAGGTGTATGAACCCTGCAAACATGACTGTTCTCATTGCGCTGAGACGCGGCGCGCGCGAACTTACAAAATTCGAGAGGTGCACGACCTCGTGAATCGACAGCGCGCGAGGCAATTGCACACGGGCGAAGCCACCGCGATTACGTTATTTTCGCCTCCCGGACCCTCGCGCCGCATCAAGTGTAAACCAGGCTTAAACCAAATCGCGTGTCTGATGAGCGTGTTCACCCCACTCCAGGGTTGCCAGGTCCTACAAAAGTTTTCCGCACAAAATCTGCGAGTGTAAGTTGTCGGCGGGGTGGGGGTTGCGAGTGTGAAATGGAGACAAATTAAGTATTATATCGCGATCGATTCTTAGTGTTGACTTGTAACTTCCGCAGTAGCCCAACTCAAAAGTAGCCCAAAAAACCGCACCCTGCGGCCCCAGAATTTTTACCCGCGGCTGGATTTTCAAACAAGCCCAATTTGGCGTGAAAACCGCGAACCTGGCAACTCTGCCTCACTCTGCCTCTTGCCTACTTACGTCACGTGATCATAGTCTGCAGCGCGAATAGCTCCCTCTATTGCTGGACGAGGATAACGCAATTTGAGTTTGCTGTTATTCAAGGAGTTATCGTGGCTCTTTCGATGTGTTTATCGTGAAACTTCACATCGCGATAACGATAAAAATACGATTAATCGTGCAGCCCTAGTCATTTCTTTATTTTTACTATGTGGCGATGGAATATGTCCAGCAGGCTGGGTGATTGGAAAACACTGAGACAAAGGTTTGCATATTTTGCATTTTCTACCCATTGTACTATTTAGAGAACGAACAAAACACTAGTTGAATGTAATAATGTACAGAGAAAACAGGATGGTTTTCTTAGGATAATTTTTATTTCTTTAGCTCATTCTCATGTGATATTTCTTGCATCGTGTCTCATTCATCTATTTATCAGCATTGCACCACAGTTTTCATATTGCCTCATCCCTAACTCTAACCTTGTTCACTGTAAATCATGCATGGGTCTCAATTAGTCCAAAAGAGATTGAAATCCAATCCATGTCCTCAGTGTAAATCCTTGGCTTGATTAGAATTCTGCACTGCAGGTTAGCAAATACACAGACAAATTTGCCAATTTTGATCCTAAAATTTGATTCGTAACCCAAACAAAAGGTGCAACGGTTCATTGTTAACACGTGCAATAATCCAGCAGTACTGAGGTTTAGGCCCTAAACCTTAGGGGTTACATCATGGATCATCTGCTGCAGGATAATATCAACTCTAAAAGGCGGTTTTCTCCTGCAAGTAGACCATGCGGATCAAGTAGGACATGCTGAGATTCTGCTTCTGTTGGGGCCTCATGCGACTGAACATGTGACTGTTTTGCGAGTACTGCTGGGCCTCAGCGGGGAGGAGTAACTCTGCCCTCCAGCGGAGAGTAGCCTGTCCTTCTGAAGCCTCTCTGCTCAGACCCTTCAAGTCTTCCTCGCTGTGCTTGCTGGGTTCCGGCTAGTTTTCGCAAATGCCTGAAAAGGAAGCGTGTCTCCTTCCCCCGTTCCAGCCCGCCAGACTGTCGGATAACCGTCCCCGCGAGGGACGGGCCCGTCAAAACGTAGACTCGTATTTAAAACCGTCCACTTGATCGTGCCCCTTAGGCGTCCGCCCTAAACGTCCTGTCGGAAACGGTCCCGTGTCTCACTCACTTCCTGCTTCCCCCCAGGAGACGCGCCATGCCCGCTGCCCGCGGCTCCACCGGCTAAGTGGCCCTGACCAGAGCAGAGCGCTGGGAGCTCAGAGATGGGGAACACGGCCACCAAGTTCCGCAAGGCGCTCATCAACGGGGACGAGGTCTTAGCCTACCAGCTGTACGAGGGCAATCCGCAGTTCAAAGAGTCGCTGGACCCCAACACCTCTTACGGGGAGCCTTACCAACATAACACCCCCCTCCACTACGCTGCCAGACATGCCATGACACGCATACTCAGGTACGGCACGTGCCACTGTATACTGGTGTTCAAGTAGTGAATAAATAAAGAATGGAAACGGGGATGGCTAAACTGGTTCACTTTGCGGTCAGCGTGTCAGTTCATGGTTGAGTGGACAGAGTTGATATGTGGATTAAGCTCTGGTCAGTTTTGAATGCACAGTTGAACTGATTACCATTTCAGGTGATTCTGATTTTCAGAGTGGACCTGTTGTGCTTCATTGGGATTGTTGAACAGAATGGGTCAGTTTACTTATAATTTACCTCTTAAACACATCCAGTGGATTATTAGATAGGGGACTCGAAGTGCAATATTGTTTTGATTTTTCTTTCCTTGATATGGTAGTTCGGCCTTTAGAACCGACAAAGTAATCGAAACTGCTTCTCATTACACGGGTGTATTCAGCATTATATTTGTGGTTACAGTGCAGGCACAAGTTGGGGTTATAGGCTAATGCATTTGCTCTTGAGAGTCGGCGTGTGTTTGATGGCATTATGGGCTGTGTGCGGAGCAGCTGTCCATGTTCCCAACCACATCCATTCATCTGGAGGCTTGGTGGATGGACTGTTACGGCGTCGCTTGGCTGGTTCGGTTGTCATTGATGATGTGTCTGCTGATATATGCGGTCACACACACACACACATTCACGGTGGATTCAGAAAGTATTTGTTGCGTACATTGCATTGTGTGTTTGATTTTGAATGTTAAAAATGTTACTAAAATCCAATCAACCTACATTTGATAACACATAATTAAGATATTTGTACCGTTTTGAGGAAAGAAAAAAAAAAAATCAAAACTCAAATCTCAGGCGTTGCACACCTACATTTGAGGAGTTTGTCTGTTTATGGCAGATCCACCCAAGCTGTCAAACTGGATGTCACATTAGAAGGCGCTGTGCTTCAGATGATTATCATCTTGAAATGTGAACTGCCCCACTGCTGGAGGAGGTTTCTTCTAGGATGTCTTGCATTTGACTGTGTTCAGCTGTCCCTCAACTGTCTCCTTGTTCCTGCCACTGAGAAGCACAATGCTACCACCACCATGTTTCACCACAGTGCCTGTTTTTATACAGACATAGTGCTCGCTGTTCTGCCCAAAGAGTTCATGCCTTTGGCATTGTTCTATATCCTTGCCCTGCTCTAACCCTTGCCACAGTGTGTTCACTAGAGAAGCACAACAAGTTCCATGGGTTTCATGGCTTGGTTTCTGTCCTGTCAGTGCGGTGTAAATCGTGGGTTCTTACAAAATTAGTTTCCCTTACAGCTTCCCTTTCGAATTACAAAAGGTGGGATCCAGTTCAAGACGCGGCCCACTCTAAAGCAAAGCAGATGCACCTGAGCACAATCGAGTGCCGCAGAAGGGGTCAGAAAACGCGTGTTTTTTATGAATTTTCTAAGCTAATCAAAAATGTTTTCACATTCTAATTATGGGTGATGTGCCAAACAACTGCCATCTTACCCAGGATTTTATAGATAAATATCATCATTTTACATTATGGTTTATGTATAGGCCAAAGGCTACAAGGTTCCATAATGAGTGTAGCATTTGATGATGTCAGTTTCAGTTACATAGAGGGGATATGTGACCAGATGTTAAACGATAATTTCTTATAGAACATGATGTTGGTCTGTCCAAATGCTTCAACCTAAAATGGTATGTACAAAATGTACTCTAGCTAATTTCTAAACTGGCCATCCCATAAACGACTTTATAGGCCTATTTAATCTGCCGGTCTGTGTTTTAGCCCTGGTGATTTTGTCTGAAGTGCAGCACTATACCAGCGTGTTAAAGTCCAAATACTTTTGCAGCTCAGCAGAAATGGGTGCTGGGGAATCACGTTTCAGACTTATTCTCTGTCTGCCCACGTCACAAGTATCCACTTTTAGTTTATAGGCCCAGTCCTTTACTACCGAGCTGATTTTTTGTTTGTTGTTGAGGTAGTTTAAAGTACAAATCCAGTTGAAGCTCAGCATTACTAATATGTTACTGTTTTAATGGATTAGGCATTCTTGTACCATTCTTATACCTTATATGTGACATTCTTAATGTATATTCGTGTATTCACCTCAGTGGCAGCCGCTTTAATTAAAAAGAGCTGAACGTGCAAATCCTCGAGTCTCTTTCTTGATCCCGCCCGTGCCACCAGGTCCTTCCTCTTCAGCAAGGATGGCAACCCCAACAAGCGCAACGTGCACGACGAGACGGCCCTGCACGTGCTGTGCATGGGTCCGCGCATCCTGCTGGCGGAGGCCGCGCTGCAGCCGCGCCTCGCCCGCCCCCACGAGGACGAGCGTCGCCGCGCCGACTGCCTCCAGATGATCCTCAAGTGGACCGGCGCCAAGCTGGACCGCGGGGAGTACGAGAGCGCCGACGTCAACGCCGTCGACAACAAGAGGAACACGCCGCTGCACTACGCCGCCGCCTCAGGGATGAAGACGTGCGTGGAGGTGAGCGGGAGGCCTCGCCCCGAAGGGATCCGGCCCACCCCCTACCGCCTAGTTCCGGTCCGGGAGGGCCCAGACCCCAGCACAAACGCAGTTAAATTTATGTTGTTACTCCATGCGAGGTCCATTCATCTCCTGGACTGCAGTTAAGCGTCTTTAGTGATTTATAAGGCATTTGGAAATGTTTTTCTGTCGGTTTGTTTCCGTTTAAATCGCAACCATAGCATTGTTCATATTTTTTCGTTAAATATGGGTGAAAGTTGGGTTGTCGTAGCATGACGAAGCTTAAAAGGCTTTTGTATCTTCTTTTGTTTGCAGTTGCTGGTGCAGCGTGACGCTGACCTTTTTGCAGAGAACGAGAACAGAGAGACTCCGTGTGACTGTGCGGAGAAGCAGCACTATAAGGAGCTGGCCCTGGGTCTGGAGTCTCAGATGGTCTTCTCCACGGATCCCAGTGCCGAGGACATCGAGGCTGAATATGCCGCCCTGGACCGCAGGGAGGTGAGCTCCACGCAGACGCCCCCAGAACAAAATTTCTGAATGTTTGATTTTATAGACCGGTCAGAACGTGAGCCCTGTGTCTGCTGACTTTGGTCAGGAAACGATTGTTGGTTAGATGTTTTGGACTAGCATGTATAGCGACTGGTTGATTTGAGATGGCGGACTGATGAAGACGCCTCTCGTCGTGTCTGTGGCAGTTTTACGAGGGCTTGCGTGTCCAGGACCTGAGGAGGTTGAAGGACATGCTGATTGTGGAGACAGCTGACATGCTGCAGGCCCCTCTCTTCACCGCTGAAGCTCTCCTCAGGGCACACGGTAGGCACTGACGCACGCACATGGCTGGTGGGATCTGATAATCTCTGGCTATTTGAGAGCTTTTTAAAATATTTGACAAGATATCAAATGTCGGCTTTGGAATTTTAATTTATTTTTGACATAAGGAGACCCTAATTAGACCTGAAATACATCACCAGACCTGAGAACTTTGCATGTTGTCCCATGGAATTGAGACGATTGTATACAGCTGAGGTCTTTTCCCTAATGTTGGCATTTGGGGTTCTTAAACAGTTAAAGGTTCTCTGGCACAAAAACACGTAATTGGATCAGTGCTTTCTTTAATAATCTTCAATTATGTGAGCAGGTCGTTTAGCAGGCCTCGTTTCAGAGAGGTGAAGCCCTGGGGAAAATGGGAGAGATCTGCTCCACTGTACTTGCTATTATTTTAACTCTGGCCTCTTTGGAGAACACCAGTGCTGGTCTAAAGTCTTATACGATGTAACAGTTTCATCTCTTACAGTGTGTGAAATTCCCACTCCTAAGACTCCGTGTGAATCCACATAGCAAGCGATGTGTATGATGAGTTCAAATCAATAAAAAAATAAGAGGAAAAATGTGTAATTTGTCAAATACATTTTTGTTTGCTCAATGGAGTCCTGGTTTGTGTATATTTTTGAAATGGTTTTTTAGTTTAGTGCTGTCCTTTAGGATATGCATTCACGTTTGTCTATTATTAGCAATTGTTCTAGATAATTACCTGAGCTACACCCTAACAGTCATTTGATATGTATTTACAGGATAAGGACATACTGGGGGAGCCATTATATATGGTCATTAGCAGGTTTTCTTTTGTCTTGCCATTTGTCTGTTAGATGCCATTCATGGAATTCATATTACCTTTCTTATTATTCAGTTCAACACGGAGATCGAGCCCTTTTTCTCAGAACTGAAGCGTTAGTTATTAAACATGCGACGTTAGAATCCACATGAAATAATATGCTTAACGTGTACAGGAAGTTATGTGGTATAAAGCTGGACTTTTGAGCTCCTCAGATTTTCAAAATCACATTTAAAAAGGCTGTTTTAAAGAAAAAGCCAACTCGTACATTCATTGGTTACTCATTATTGAGTATGACAGGTTCAATCTGCTTTAGGGCTCTTTTAAGCATGTTGGAGTTTATGAACCACAGTAGAGCTCACGGCCAGTTTTAATGCGGAGACACACAGATGCTGTAGCTTTTATGTCCTCTGAGAAAACATCTGGAAAAAATGTTTTGGGCTTTGGGAGGCTAGAGTTTCCCCTCGACTGTACTCGAACGTTTATCTGAACTTTGGTTTCTACAGAAAACCATAAGGCTGAGGGAAGACTAATTAGGCATTGAATTTTTGACCCTTCTTGCCAGTCAACCCATTCTAACATGACTGACAGGTGAAATATAAGCAAGGTGCTAAAAAAAAAGACTAAATATGGCATACGTGTACACTTCTACAGTATGGTAGAAGATGCTACAGCCCTCTCTCCATCTTCTACGTAGACTGGGACAGAGAGAAGCTTCTGGAAGCTTGGATGTCTAATGCTGAGGACTGCTGCCAGCGTTCTGGGGTTCAGATGCCCACCCCTCCGCCCAGAGGCTACAACGCCTGGGATACACTACCTTCACCCCGCACCCCGCGCACCACCCGCTCCTCCATCACCTCGCCTGACGAAATCAGCCTCTCACCTGCCGACGACGATCGCTCCCTGGTGAGAGGACGCGGCCCCGGGTTTGGGTCACGCGGCCCCGGGTTTGGGTCACGCGGCCCCGGGTTTGGGTCACGTGGCTTCTTTTCAGCCCGTTCTGTCTTGCTCGTTTGTCGGTCTCGCAATAGCACAATACGCCATGTGTTTGATAACACGCTGTATCCATCATTGTGCTTCATGAGCCATTTAGAAAGGCTCCAGTAACTTGTAGCACAGTCAGTGCTTTGACACATCAGTGTGGACACTGGCGTGTAACAGGGCATTCTTCACATGGTTCTGTCCCATCCTGGAGTCTAGAGTAGCACCACAGTCTGCACAATAGAGGAGCTTTATAGCAGATGTACATAGAACTGTACAGCAGAACAAATGTCCTGACTCACAGTGGTCACAGACATGAACTCGTCCAACGTGCTTATAGTCCCAACCCCAGAGACCGGGGGGGGGGGGATGCAAAACTGTATTGTTATCCACAATATTCACAATCACTGTGGTGAGAAAAACCTCAAGGCTTCTCCTGGTGAACCTCTCCTGTTTTGTGCTTGTTCCCTCAGTGTGGTATTTGTATGTGTGCCGCCTCCATGTACGAGGAGCCTGTTGATATCCCGTGTGGACACGAGTTCTGCCGAGCATGCTGGGAAAGGTGAGTGGTTTTTTTTTTTTTTTTTTTCTCCCTTTGATAAAATAAAAAAAGAATATTCCAGATCTTTTTTTCGGTCACTCCTGAAGTTGTGGTGTGGGCCTTTCAACGTTTATTGCATGCTTATGTGTCTGCCATGTGCAAGCCGTAAGCCTCCTTCGGAGATCTGTGCTGTGTCACAGGAAACGCGAGACCTTGACCCGTTGCTCATTAACGCAGCTTAACGCGAGTCATATGTGTGGTTTCTCCGGCAGCTTTTTAAATCTGAAGATCCAGGAGGGAGAGGCCCATAACATCTTCTGTCCCGCCTACGACTGCTTCCAGCTGGTGCCCGTCGAGGTCATCGAGAGCGTTGTGTCCAGGGAGATGGACAGGCGGTACCTGCAGTTTGACATTAAGGTAAAGATCTTGTCGTCATGACCGACGCTGCTGGCTGCTTTGTGGTGTGGCCCGGCTTCCTCGGGCTCTGTGATGCCTTTTGCTAGCAATCAGTGCCTGCCTCAATGTCCACATACGAGCATACGGCCTGTACATACGAGCACAAAGTACAAATCTCATTGGCTCTCGCTCCCTCTCTAAATCAAAAAACTGTTAGCATTTTGTCCAATTCTGCTAACCTAATGTTTAATTCAGTGTCTAGATGTTGACCCCCCTCCTCCCACACACACACACGCACACACACACCCACACACACCCATCAGAGTGGGCCTGATGGGCGACGTCTCTCTCGCCGGGCACCCCATAGCCTCTCATTATGTTGCCATAACAACCCAGACTCTCCTGCTAAGACGTGTCTGCTCTGTTGTAATGCTGGCCAGGGTCAGAGGTTAGTAACGAACATGACGGCAGTGTCGCTCCCTTGGTGAAAATGAACCCAAATCCTTGTTCATTGTAATGCAGTTCTGTTTGGTCTAATGCATGCTGCATGCCTTATCTTGGTGGCGTGGAATGTGTCCATTACGGGTCCTTGTGTGTACTCCGGTTTGGAGTTAGTGCCACGTGGCTGCCCATTATTGTTAAATGTGGTATCTAGGCGCAGGAAGGAATGAGGCGTGTTTTGTTGGTGAGCTCACTGTGTACTGCTTATGTGTTTGCCTTACAGATCATAATAAACACCTCCGTCTGACTGTGTGGGTCTGTTGTCTGTGTCTCATCTGCTTCTGTCTTTTTCTTGCTTATTTTTGAACCTCCCCTCCCTGTCCCTCCCCTCTTGGTCTTTCCCGCTCACACCCCCTCCACCCTTCCTCTCCGGCAGGCCTTTGTGGAGAATAACCCAGCCATCCGGTGGTGTCCGCGGGCAGGCTGTGAGAGGGCGGTGCGGCTGGCGGGCCAGGGCCCCGGTGCCAGTGCCTCCGACCCGCTCAGCTTCCCTCTGCTCCAGGCCCCGGCTGTGGATTGTGGCAAGGGCCACCTTTTCTGCTGGTCAGTGCCAGTCATGCCCCCCCCCTCGCCTTCCCTAAGAGCTCTGTAAACGCTCACATAAAGAGCCACTCTTCAGAGCAGGGCTTTGAGTTTGGTGACGCACACTCTGTCAACGATAGTGCTGGCACTAGCTTTTTGTTCAGGTCCGAATCACACAGAACTTTCTCACAGATGTTATTTTCAAGGTCATGTGAGGGAGATATATTTGTATTGAGGGATGTATTTGTGGTATGTGTAGGTTTTGCTGCGTTTACCACAGCTCTGGGCCTTCTGTCCACACACACACACACACACACAGACACTCACTCCCCAGTTATGTGTCCAACAGTGCCTTTGCCAGAACCTCACAGTACACTTAACTCTGTACACTCTCGCCCCTGTTTCTCTATATGCTACCTGGACACTTCCTCCTAACCCTAACTAAGGAAGTGCTGCCTGGATAACACTGCTGCTCCACCACAACTTCTGCTCTGTCTTAACAGCTTCTCCCGCTGAGGCCTTTAATCACACGGGGTCCCACAGGCCATAGTGTTTGTGGAATATCATTTAAAAAGTCTGGTCCAGCAGACATGGAACGGGTGGGGTGGTTGGTATGTAGCTTTTTGGAACAAGTTTTGAAATATCAGTGAATTTTGTTTTTAGCATCTTTCCGTTTTAGCTTTTTAAGTCAATGAATGTCAGGTAATTTCACACTTCTCTTAGAATGGGAACCCTGATCATGATCCTAAATGTCTTGTATTAATGATTTCATTAGGAATGTAGTCTACACAGTCTACATGTCTATTGCGTTTTTCCCCCTCACACCAATGAAAACGCTGACTGTGTCACATGACTTCAATTAATCCGTATGGTTTACGTCACTGAAGACCAGTGGAGCAAAATGTACGGCCCACCTTTGGTCTTTCTCCAAGTTGATGAGTCAGATTTGTATTAAATTAAAGCAGTTACTGATTTATCCACTAGTTCTCATTTACTGGCCTTTATTGACACCAAGATGCAGTTACTAATTTATCTGCTAGAGGTCATTCCTTGGTAGCCCACACAGGCGTATGTACACATGCTTCCGTGTTTGGGTAAAAGTAGATCTGGTTGCAGGGGATTCCAGTAAAAAATAATAGAACAAAGGGAGTTTGTTATAAAAAGAAAAATATGCATGTACAAAAAACTATCAGTCTGATTGCCCTGTTTGTTGTCAGAAAATTGCAGCACTACAAAGTATAAACATGCATTGTCTATTCTAGTCATATGAACAGGCCAGTGATCCTGATTTCAGTATTGTAAAATGAGCGTGTCACATATTAGTAATGGCGGTTGACTGGCTAACAATGCAGCCAGTGATGCCCCAACCCCAAATGAGTTTCCCTTCAGCTGCTGAAACACAGGCGTGTACAGTCTGGGTTTGATGTAAAATATAGAACGGCTTAAAAATGGCCCTCGCCCCCAGTGAGCTAACATACGGTGTATGTAAAACTGATCCAGCCCCCAGTACATATGTAATATGTCAGCAGACCTCTGCCGACCGGGTGAAGGCCGCGGTGTGTTGACGCCCCTCTGCCCCCCCACAGGGAGTGCCAGGGGGAGGCGCACGAGCCGTGCCACTGCCAGACCTGGAAGATGTGGCTGCAGAAGGTCTCCGACATGAAGCCGGAAGAACGTGAGTCGGGTCTCGCTACGCCACACCGCGTCGGACGCTAAGCGCGCCCCCCAGGGCCCGGCGCAGTAGTCTAGAGTCAGAGATCTCTTCGATATTTTTGGTTTTCTGGTACAAGATGAAAATGTAGCGCCTTCCTGCCGTCTTCGTGCGGATCGCTGGATTCGTAGCACACGCTAGCATGTCCTGGTTTGTGAGACACCTATACATTATAGTTGTACAATAAAGTCTTTTATTTAACCCCCTACATCAGAATTTTGCATGATAAATGAAATACAGTACCCAGTCATTTTTTGAGAGGCTTTTATCACAAACCAAAATCAAGCATGGCACCAGTGTGTTGCGAGAGAAACAGTGAGATGTAGTGAGCGTAGTGACATGCGCATCACATGCCCTCACCGCGGGAGTCTCGCCGCTCCAGAAATAAGAGCAGCCCGTGTCCCGCAGCCCAAGGTGCCTCTCTATATTTGTCCTCTCCCTTCGCAGTGGCAGGTGTGAGCGAGGCGTACGAAGATGCCGCCAACTGCCTGTGGTTACTCACCAACTCCAAACCCTGCGCCAACTGCAAGTCGCCCATTCAGAAGAACGAGGGCTGCAACCACATGCAGTGCGCCAAGGTGCCCGTACGCTCTCAGGTGCCCGGCGTGAGCCTGGCACTTCTGCCGTTAGCCGGGGATTTACTGACACCCCCCCACCGGCCGCTTAAAGGAGCCGTCCAGCCGCCGTGGGTCACGCGGGCGCCGCCCTGTCGTGTCGGGCTTAAAGGGAGAGGTGGTTTACGTTTGCGCTCTGACAATACCAACTTTTAAAGGGGCGGGGCTGTTATTCTCTGCATGCGCATTGTGTCGATGTTTTCATAGACAGTAGGTATAAATAAACGCTAAACCAACATAAAAGCGTCGGTTAAATTGCCGTCACACGAGGCTGTTTGCGTGCTTTTGTTAGCATGGGGCCACAAATGCTCTTGTGTGGAAGCTGAGTGCCTGGCTTCTGTCTCTGCAGTGTAAATATGATTTTTGCTGGATCTGTCTGGAAGAGTGGAAGAAGCACAGCTCCTCGACGGGAGGATACTACCGCTGCACCCGCTATGAGGTCATCCAGCAGGTGGAGGAGCAGTCGAAGGAGATGACCGTGGAGGTGTTCACCCCTTTTTCATTATTTTGTAGGGGTGTAGGAGCATTTGGTCGCCTGCTCGTTTTTAGGATCTCTGTTGACTTGCCGCTCATACTAGTGGATGGAAGTGTGCATGTAGTCATTAGTGTTTTTGAAAGATGACACTAATAGCACATCATAACATGTTCAGCGAATGATGTGCTCAGTAAAGAAAACCGTGTAGTGTTCTACTTAATTCGTTTTTTTTGGGGGTTTTTTCTTGCACGTCCAGGCTGAGAAGAAGCACAAGAGCTTCCAGGAGCTTGATCGTTTTATGCACTACTATACGCGCTTCAAGAACCACGAGCACAGCTACCAGGCAAGGCTCCGTTTACCAGCACCTCCCCCACCGTGCCCCCGCCCTGGCCAGACTTAATCTAACGCTCTTACTCTCCCGCTAGCTGGAGGAGCGACTCCTCAAAACGGCCAAAGACAAGATGGAGCAGCTCAGCAAAGTCCTGAGTGGCAGTAAGTGTGTTTCTGAGCTCGAGATCAACGCTGCCCACCGTTAGGGGCAGTTCCTCCCCCGCTAATATGCCCTTTTTTGCCCCGCAGGGGAAGGAGGTCCTCCAGACACCACGTTCATCGAAGACGCGGTACACGAACTTCTCAAGACGCGGCGTATCCTCAAGTGCTCTTACCCTTATGGTTTCTTTCTGGAGCCCAAAAGCACAAAGAAAGAAATATTCGAACTTATGCAGGTTGGTAATCGTCCCGTCCCCCGTCCTTAAGGGATCAGGCGGCTTTCTCGCACGCCGCTGCTCACCTGCACTTTAAACCAGAGATTGATCTTGTGGGCTATTTAACAGCAGACTTAAGCTCTGCCTTCAAGGGCTAGACACTCAAGCCCTCATCATCCTGCTGCTTTTGAGCTTCTTCCCCACACCCGGTTTCTTCTATTGACCGTGTGTAACACACACTCTTCTACTACCCTGACTGGCTGGCTGCTGTGTAGCCGGCATCCGTCACCGTGTGTGTGTGTGTGTGTGTGTGTGTGTGTGTGTGTGTGTTCCTCGTGTTTCCCCAACTCTTCTCGCGCTGCTGTTTGGTACGTCCACACCGTCCTGTGCACTCCGCTTCACTGTTGTTGCGTTTGCGCCATGGACCAGGACTACAAAAAGAAAAGCAGCATCTTGTTCCAGTGTGTATGAAATGTGTGGAAGGATGACAAAAGAAATGAAAACTTAATGCTCAACTTAAACAGCCCACACTTAAGAAAAGTGGGTCACTTTCCAAAACCGTTACATGACCTCATTCTCTTTGTGTCTGGTGCTTCTGCTTAAGTGACTTCTAAGTAGTTTCACATGTTAACACTGAGCCAAAGCAGTTTTCATCCACCGTCTGACAAATTACCCAGACCCCAAGTAGAGAGGCCAGTCACCAGTGTGTCGCAGTGACTGCGTGAGAACGTTGGGTGAGGAGAACGTTTGTAGCTTCTCCTGTTACCACGTGCGCTCTTCTCCTCAGACCGACTTGGAGATGGTGACGGAGGACCTCGCCCAGAAGGTCAACCGGCCTTACCTCCGCACCCCTCGTCACAAGATCATCCGTGCCGCCTGCCTGGTGCAACAGAAGAGGCAGGAGTTCCTGGCCTCGGTGGCCCGGGGCGTGGCGCCCAACGACTCTCCGGACGCCCCCCGCCGCAGGTGCCAGCCCTTCTCCACCTCTCCGCTCTGCTCTCAGATGCTCTTCAGATCTCGCTGGGAGCTCTGTTTCATTTTCTCTCCGCTTTGGTATACGTGATCCTTTCCTGGCATGGATTTTTGTGCCATGACGCGTGAATGTACTTGACGTGCGTTCCCTGCTGTTTGGCATTATGTGGGTCATGGTGTGAGCACAGCCCTGTTCTGTGTGTTCGCAGTTTTGCGGGGGGTACGTGGGACTGGGAGTACTTGGGTTTCGCATCTCCAGAGGTAAGTGCTGCCTCTGTTTCCTGTTAAGACGGCTGCATTTGTTCTCTGCTCTGGCTGCTCTGTAATACACTTAAAGGGAAATATCCTTGACTCTGTTCGCTTTATTTGGGCATTTAAGCCATATATATGTTAAATATGTTTAATGATATTTGTCTATGGGATGTACCGAACTTTCATTAAGAAATAGACACACAGAAGCAGTAGAAATCATTGTAGTTCCTACTGAACAAGTGTATTTTTGAGAATATTAACAGGATTAGATCAAAACTGCTCATATTTGCATTAGCCAGTCTTTGGCTCACTACAGAAAGCAGCCATAGGAGGTGTCATGGGCTGTTGCTTAGATACTGCTGCTACAGATGATGAGCCTGTCCTGAGAGAAAGCAGCTGCCCGCCTCAGGCCATTCAGAGGCTGTGATTGGTTGATGCCATTAAAAACAGGATGTAATGTCTGCTTATGTTGGAGCAGGTGGGAATAGCACACAAATATCTAAATACTGTCAACATTCAACAATATGAAATGAATCTTTCATTTTGTCAAATGTTTGTCAAAGTGTTGCAGAGGTGTGTGTGTGTGTGTGGTGCAAAGGTGTATAGTCTTGTAATTTCTTCACTCTTGTGAAGCAGTATTGGGGTAATCAGTATAACATGGAAGCTTCTCAGAAAACACGAGAAACACCCTTTGCTTTCCCAGCACATGGGAACAGGGCTAAGGGTCTTCACCTCAAACTTCCCCTTAATTGTCTTACTTGTACGTTACCCCTAGCTTTTGTTTGTGGGTCTGTTCTAAAACCACTTTACTACACTGGATCAAATCCTTGTAAGATCTAGACAAACGGGTCATAACCCGATCCTGTTCACTGACGGGTGTTTATGTAGATGGCTAAAGCTTTATAGGTGGTTAAAGGCCTATAGACCAAGGCAAGCATGTATGAACTATGCGATGCAACACAAGTGCATGTGGCGGTGTGTGAATGTCCGGCTGAATGGTATTCCCCTGCTGTTCTGTTCTGATCTAAAGATCCAGGGGAATCAGGCAATTCTCGGAGGAAATGATCCGAGAGTCCACATTCAGAATAGAGGAGGCCAGCGGCAGGTATTACTGAAGCCCCAGTGTTCATCCATTTCAGGGATGACAACATGAGGCATAAAATGGCCCCTGTCATCTGCTCTCCATCACTCTCCACATGTCCTCATCGCCTTTATTTTATCGCATGCTTCTGCTTTTGTTTGTTTGTGTGTGTGTACTCTGCTGTTGTGATGCGTCAAAGATCACACGGCCCAGAGAGTGACCCGTTTGTTTCTTTGTTTTGAAGTAGCATTTTTCAGCAAGTTCCTTCAAATGTTTCGGTAAATTAATTCATTTGAACATAATTTCGTATGGCAAAATTTTACCAACTGAAACAGTAACTCAGTGATTCAACTGAATCTTATGCTTCACATTATTGGTTGTATTTTAAACTGTATTTATTCAAAGGTGAGGTCAAAGGAAGAAGTTAATATCTCCTCTTTTAATCATTGTTTGTGCGGTTTACAGATTGTCCTGCTTTTCTCTTGGAATGCCCAATTCTTCCGTGGGCTCGGACCTCTTGCATGTATCTTTGGTCAGATTAGACTGATCTAAATATTGGAGCTAATAAATATTTGGGCATTTTAGCTACTCATGCTTGTCAAATGTAGGGAGGTTATTGGAACTGATGTATCCTTTGCGTTTTGTCATGCATTTCATATGTATTTGGAAAAATGATCATTTATCCGACAACCGGTTGCCAGGTTCATGTTTGGTTTTCTAATGTAATGGATGTCTTTCTGCCTTATGAAAGTTAATACTATTGTGCATGATGGATTCTCACTATGTTCACACTATGAAGTCACTACGTTACTCAAATCCAGTTCCACCCACTCTGCTCTACGCTTTAGACTTTTTAAAAATTTTCCCAGTTCACCAATTAATGACCATGCGCTTCATGAAACGAATCGGGCACACAGAACTAGGAAACAACTAATCACTGCAGCGCACTGGTCCTTCAGATCTGGATTCGTGTAACAGGGTTGTGGAGGTCACGTTTAGATGTTTGGGGGGGTGGGCCCCCAAATCTGAAGATCTTCTTAACAGACTCTTCTCCAGGGTAGGAGGTGAGGAGGTTCTGGTCATGGACGTGAAGCTTCCTCCAGACGTGGCTGAGTGTGGCGTCTGCTTGTGTCTCCTCGCAGGAGTATGCGGAGTTCCAGTACCGGCGCAGACACAGACAGCGCAGGCGCGGAGACATGAGCAGCCTGCGCAGTAACACCCCGGACTCGGACGAGCCCAACCCCGGCACTTTAGGTCCATCAACCTACATGTTTGAGGGGGGTGGGGGGGTTGGTTGACTCCCTGTTCCTGTTTTCTTGCTGTTTTCAAAGACATGGTACAGTTTTTCAGAATAACCATTTATTTTTCTTCACAGATTCAGAGCAGGTTGGCTGCAGTCAGAGGCCAGGCCTCCCTATGGTAAGTTTGGTCTCAGACACAATACTTGAATCACTCTTTTAACTGTTTAGTCTCTCTGCATTAGCTGTTTTTTTTTTTTTGCATATTTTCGTTCATTTGCCTTAAAAGGTGCTTACTAATAACATCAAAATGTTCAGAACTATATCTGCTCTCTTCCTAATGAGGTAATATTTGACCTGTGGATTTACACATTTTTCATGTCTTGTGAAAAATTTTCACATGAGAAATACCTTAACTCATGTGGTTGAATTGTTTTGGTGTTTATAAGTGGTTAATTAAAAGTATTTGGTTCACAGCTGTACTGGGAAAACATTAATGAAGTAATATAGAAAGGTGTACAAAAAACATTTAAATGTCAAAAATTTATATAATTGTTTAATGAGGAAAAAATGCGGTGATCCACTTTCACCAAATCTTAATGGAACTGAGAAAAAATCAGTGAACAATATGTTTATTTATAATACATTTCAAGCTTCACCGAGCATTAGGGCTGGGTATCGATTCAAATTCCAAGAATCGATCCGATTCCGATTCTGAAGATTAAGAATCGATTTATTTTGATTTAATCCGATTTAATTGATTCGATCCGATTCGATCCAATTCGGGGTTTAGTGTATTTGAGCTGTTTCCTGACTATGTACAGAAGCAACATGTTAAATCTAGTATTATATCGATATTGATCAGCAAATAGTTGGTAGTTACTGATGGCTGGAAGACTGGTGAAAAGGGTCATCATAAATCTACCTTCAAGAAAGGTAATAAACAGGACAATAAACAAAGGACATCTTTGAGGTGTCTATGTCTGCAACAGTGGACTCCTACTGGGACACTAACCAGTGCATTATTATTATGATTGAAATAATTAAGAATTCACCCAAAAGCTGTTGCTACCAAATGCATTTTTATTTTAAAAGTGCTCACACTTAATAAACAAAGTATAAAATGTAAACGTGTATTTTTCTTTAAAGTGCGAATATAAGAACAGAACTGTCATGTTACGGTCCCCGACCCCTCCGTGTTGGGCGTGTGTTAACGTTGTCTGCGTCCACTCGTCTGCGTCTGTAGATCTCCGCGGGTGCGTCTTGTGATAGTCCGTCTCACCTGTGGCTTGTCTCGTCACGTGGGGTTTGTGTGTTCGCGCAGCGTCCTGTGCTCGTCGTTGTTTGAGTCACACATGTTCTATGTAAACGTGTTTTATGTGCACTGTCTGTGCTTCGGTAAATGTAATAAACGTAACGATTTGGAAAGTGCAAAGGATTCAGTCTCGTCCATCGCATTGCGCCCAATGTTACAAGAACATTTTAAACTTTTTTAAACTGTAAAAACACTGGGTAAACTGTCAGTGACATGGACTAACTGTAAATAGTCACTGACACTGGATAAACGGTCCTTCTGCTTTTACATTGCCGATTTGACTATCGTCGTTACCTCACTGTCCGACGCCATGTTGTTTTACAGTTAGTTAGACCGAGCACGCCTGCGTGAATTCAGTGACCAGGCGGGGGTAAAAGTTCACTAAAAAATCGGTCTTTGGACCTATAACCCCATAATGGCAAAAAACATTATGCACTGCATTATCTCACAGATCATGTCACAAGATGTAACGTCACGGGACATCATATTTGATTCATCGCTACATGCATCAACTGCATTCACCAATGGAATGTGTAACCCATTTTGCTTTTTTTTTTTTACTTCAGCCCCTCAGCTCCTTGGATGAAGATGATCCCAACATCTTGCTGGCCATCCAGCTATCTCTGCAGGAGTCTGGCCTGGCTGTGGGTGGTGGAGATGGCATAGGCAGTCAGGAGCTGCTGACTCACGAGATGTCCATGGGGGCCATTGGCACCTCCTTGCCCTCCAGGCTGGACCTCGCACTCCACGCCGTGGACACTCCCCGTGCCGCCCTGAGCAGCTCAGAGTTGCTTGAGGTCGGAGACAGTCTGAAGAAGCTTGGCAACATTAGTGGCCAGAATGTTCCCCAGCGCTTCAACAACCTGGGCAACCCAGCCTTCGAGGCTGCAGGGGGCGCTCTCCAACCTCCCTCTGCACACGTGGAGCCCACCGGGTTGGAGCCTGCCGACAACGCCAACCTCCTTGGTAACATAATGGCCTGGTTCCACGATATGAACCCGCAGAACATCAGTCTGGTCCCTCCAGCCGCTCTGTCAGACACGGAGTTCGGCGCTCAGCTGGGGAGGGCCCTTTCGGAGCAGACTGTGGAGAGCCACTTCCAGCAGTGGGCAGCAGGGGGCGATCACGAGGCTGGTGAGTATGGTGGCGTGGAGGAGCGGGAGCCAGTCAGGCCCACGCAGCTGGACCTAGTAAGTGTGGACATGCCGTCCGCACCTCCTCCGGTAAACCCGATGGCTGAACCTTTGGCTGGGACTCACCCCTGTCACCCTGACACCCAGAAATGTGAGTCGGACCCCGAGCAGCCCAGCAGTAGCTCTTCTGAGTGGGAGGGTCAAGTGCACCTTGTATGAAAATGTAGGCTTCTCCATCCCCATATGGCCAAACCCCTTTTTGATGTGAAGTAGCTGACATGTAACCCAAGGCAAAGAGATTCACTGCAGGAAGAACAGGCTTTAATTTGTGTAGTCAGACAAGAATAGATGAGCCCGAGTTGTGTTTCAAGAACGCTGAAATCGTGAGTGTCGAAAGTCGTCTGTTGTCTCATGTTGCAGGCCTGCATCTTTTTGCATTTTGGAGGCATGATGTGATCTTTCTTTATTAGAAGCAGACACTGTTTCACAGTCCAGGAGAGGCGAACAGCTACACAAAAAAAAAAGAAAAAAAAAGGAAACAGCCGAATTAGAAGCTGCCAGTAAAAACAATGGCTGTATGTGGTCTATGGCAGGGAGTCGTGAGGTAGCTCCATGCCGCTCGGGCTGTGCAGAACTCCTGCCTGGCCTCGTTCCCAGAGAAAGGTCTACTGTACGGGGCAGGAGAATGGCAGGGTGGTCAGTCTGAGCGCAGTTTCCTCTCTCTCCGAGGGCCTCGACGGGGGGCCTCGGGCGAAGGTGCCATAAACGCTGTCTCGCACACACCGCGTTCCCGCCCGGACGGTGGACGGTGCGCTGATCGTGCCTGCTGCGGCGTGCTCGCCGGCCCCTTCGGACCCTCCAGGGCCCTTCCTTTAAACCCAGCGTGTAGCCGCTCCTTCCGGCCAGCCGGGCTCTTCCGAGGTGCTCGTTACCATGGCCAAGGAAGGCGTGCTCCTCCTTCTCGTTTTCTTTGGTCCAACCCATTCACTGTAACGATACGCCACTGGTCCATGTGGAAGGAGAGAGACGCTGATCCAGTCCTCTCGGAGACCCGCTGCAGCATTACCCACAAAACAGTAAGTCTACGCAACCCTCATCACCGTGCCTTTTCTGTCAGCCTCCTCTAATTTACCGGCACATCTCTCCAACGCTTGGCGAACGGGGCGCGCTCACTCGTGACGCTGGCTGCCGTCATTGACGGTGGCAACGAACCTAACGGCCTCCAGAATGCTTTTAATGACGAAACACGTGAAATTTATATGTAGAATATACACAAAACACACACAAACACCTACATACACCACCCTTTAGCTCATCCCTGTGGAATACTCACTCCCAGAGCTTTTTGTAAGACACATTTACTAACACAGACTCATGTGGGATCACCAAGTTTTCTCCCCCCCCCCCCCCCCCCCCCCTGCATCTCTTCACACCCGTTCTAAGGGCGATACGGTTAAGTAGAGCGTTCACGGAGATGTCTGTGTACAGTGTGTGCCGTCATTGGGCTTCATTCGAGTATGTAAGACGCCAGACCTAATATATTGTGAAAATTGATTTTATATTTATTTGAAATTGAATGTGTTTCATAAAAACTGATAGATTCTGTACAAAAAATGAACAAAAGCCAATGTTTTTGTCCATGTGTCAAGAAGCAGTCCTTTTACAGTGCCACTTTTAAATATGCGCTTTATACTAATTAAATTGTGACTACTGAGGTAATTGTTGATAGCCATTTAAACAAACACCAAGTTTTTGATATGAGCATGTGTTTCTAGGAGAGACCTGGCCAAATTCATCAACTAAACTGCCAGTTCTTTTAAGCCCAAGAGGCAGCGGTAATTGCAAACATTTTCCAAGTGAAATATTCTACCTTGTGTGGAAATCCCAAAATTGTACCAGTTTATATTATCGCAGTTATGCATTGCTGAAGAGAAGTTGCTGTATTGCTGTAATGTCAATCAGAATTCATAATAGAAATAAACCAATCCAAGTAGTGCTAGAAGAGTTACTGAAATACTGTACTTCACATTTGACATTGTCTCATGTAGTAATTGCTAATGGTGACATTCCACACAATTTCATTCATATTTTGGGGAATACATGTAAAAGTGCTTTTGAAGGTTTTTTCTTTTCTAAAATTACGTAAATAGAATTGACCGAGCTCAGTAAACTGCAGTATTTCTTCAGTAATCAGTAATGTATGTTGCCAAAGTGATGATGGAGCTAACGTATGTGGTGAAGCACTCGGTAGAACCTTTTACATCTGTTCAGACGTGGAGTGACTAATGTTGTCCTGTATGTGACGGTATGCTGTGCATTAAATCACAATACATATAAATCCTATTTTCTTGGCAAAAGGCAATTTGAGCGTGAAGGCCGATCATTGGGTGGGGTGGGGGGTGAGGCAAGCACATTTTGTAGCCCATTAAAGGTTTTATATTGTTAAGAAACTAATCCTTGAAATGTTATTTGCACTTTCATAGTCTATACTTGATACATTCCCACTTTCTATGGAAACAAATACAAATGTTTGATGTTTGGCCAATACATTTGACTGAACCGAGTGTGAAACTCAATAAAGATGTTAAGACAAGTTTTCCCCCCAAACTGGCAGCATTATTGTAACTTTGTTCGCTGATGTTACTAGGACATGTATGTGGTAAAACCGTGGCGGCCCCTTCCTAGTCCCGGTGGCTCGGCGCTTTGCGCACCGCCGGTCGTCTTCACCTCTGGACTGAGCTTGACGTCGAGCCCCGCCAGGGACCGCGTCAGCGGGGAGTTGAAGGCCCATTTCCCCGGCCCGGCTCCAGAGCCTCTGTTTGGACCGCATCGCACGGAGACCTTTTGAATTTGACTTAATGGTGGTACTTCATCTGTACCTTTCGCAGGCATGCACGAGACAATCACCTGAATTAAGAAGGAGCCGTTACCAGTTAAACGTCATGTATTGTAGTCTTCACTAAACGCTTCTAAATGTTCATCTTCAAAGAGCCGTAGTCACCACCTTAAACCAGCTTCGGCCTTGGCACCATTTCAGAACGCTAATGTTTAGCATTATTAGCTTGAAAGTTTACAAGTTTGGGGTAAGTGCACAAGGATTCTAGTGTTGGCATTCTGAAACCCCACAAAGGTCACTGCTGCATCTCCTGTAAGTAACTGAAGGGTAAGATTACATGAAGATTAATAGTTCGTGGCTTAATGACCGCACCAGAACACATTTGGTCAGCGGTGTAAAGTTTAGCTGCGATACAGTTTAAAGATTCAAATCTGGAATATCTTGACTGTCCCTGCAGGGACAGTATAAACATGGAGTGAACAGCTGGCTTTCATAAATGCCTCATGACATTGCTTGGGGGGTGGTTTATTAAGAGTAAATGTCGGATGTAAGGCAAGCTGTATTTGTAAATAGTGGTATTGTGTCAGGGTTATCATGCCACAGGGAAACCCCAGTAGAAGAAACTGAAAATCATTACTATTTTTTTCTACTAAAAAAAAAAAAAAAACTGGACAAGTGACCCATTTTTATTGAAATGTAACTCCTGTAGCCTAAATGTTTTGATTGATTATGTATATGAACAATGTTTGTCATGATCTGATTCTTCCTTGAGCCTTGGGAATTCTATTTATTTCTCCAGTTAAAATCCTATAGCTGATAATTGAGCTCATTTAGCACTCTTGAGGCGAAGAAAATGTGTGTTAATTGTTATTCTCTGAATGTCCAGTAGATAGCAGTATTTTCACACAGAATAAACCAACCTCTCCTCTTACTGTCGGCAGAAGAGCATCTGCTTTTCAGAGCATCTGAAAAATTACTCTAGAGGCCATTAAAGTATGTCAGCAGAACATCCTGCTAAATATTCCCACAGTTCATCAAAATTAACTTAAAGTATAAACACAGTATTGAAATTTTTATTCAGTACCCCTTAATAAAATTGAGGGAGTGTCCCTAACACTTGATTTACTTTATTATATGGACCTTAAGAGTGATTATGCTTTATTTATTTTTGTTCGGTCTAATTGTATAGATTTTACCTTTTCTAAACATGTTTTAAAGAATATAACTGTAGTTCATAACTTGTTCTGCCAGATTTTTTTTGCTGTTAAAATGTCGTTTTTTATGTCCATTATAGGTCCACAAATGAAAAAAACAAATACTCAATTTCCCAAATTAATTTTATTAAACATAATGATTCTAATGATCTAAACTAGAACTAAAGTTAAGTTGATCTCTATCCACAAACAGATTTGTTCTGTGACAGTACAACACGAAGTGCATCACCTTAACAGTTGCACTGATGACCTCATTGAGTCTGCTATCAGTTGAAGGACTTCCAGACAACTGAGCAGTTCTATAGTAGTCCTTTGACTGTAACCTGAAATGTAATTTGGCTTTGGTGTGAAGCTGCCCTGGAGATGCACCACATGGTTTAAATGAGATGAGTGATTTGATCGATCAGCCAATGTAATTTTGATTCATACAGGAACATTTTAGTGGTACATACTGTGGCTTATTTAGAACTTTCCAGGCATACAATAGAACACTTGTTTCGTAAGTTTGCTTGTCCAAGCTTGCTGTGTATTTGCATCTCACCCTTGGGTTTCACAAAGACTTGCTGGATACTGGAAGATGGAACTGGACCTTTCCCAAGTGATAGTCACGGATGAATCACAGAAGTCATGAATTCCGATCCCTGGGATTTACTCTCAAGGCAAAGTGTTGTAGTCATTCCCAACTACGTTTACTCCAAGCTGGTCTTTGAGTGCTACATTTGGCTACATATAATTATATTCTGTCTGTTAAGTGGCACATGCAGGATGCACATGGTAGTGCCTTCGCCTGTACACGCGGCGCTCTTGGCTCGCCTGCACGCCCGGCGCTCTCGGGTCGCCTGTACGCCCGGCGCTCTCGGGTCGCCTGTACGCCCGGCGCTCTCGGGTCGCCTGCACGCCCGGCGCTCTCGGGTCGCCTGCACGCCCGGCGCTCTCGGGTCGCCTGCACGCCCGGCGCTCTCGGGTCGCCTGCACGCCCGGCGCTCTCGGGTCGCCTGTATGCGCGGCTCTCCTGGGTCGCCTTTTGACCTTGTCTGTAAGGAGCTGTACTTATGTAGATGAAGTGTTGTATGTAAAATGTCATCTAAACATACTGTATAGAACAGTAGTGTGGCTGTGCCCCATGCACTATGGAGCAGTGTTCCCCTCACAGTCTGTAACAGATGTTTGGATCATGGCACTGGATCCTTTGGTACCTGAAGAAGCCTGTATGGTTGGAGGAGATGAGAATCTCTGGGAGTTTAATGGTCTGGGCTTTCTGTATTGTTACCCAAACAGGTGGTTTTCATATCTGTGCATAGGCTCTCATCATTATTGAGTTTACACACCTTGTTAAATTGCAATCAGACTGATAACTGCTTTCTTTGAAAAACCAAGGATCTCTTGGCTTCCTGTACATTATGCTTTCCTGTATTTGAACCACTCTTAGGTGCCGGATTGACATTTTCATGTAGATCACTGAACTGTCACTTAACCACTAGTGGGTTTTATTGTTTGTACGTTGCCAACCATTTAACAAATTGATTTTTTTCAAATCCGAATATTAGAATACCAGTTTAATGTACTTTGGCTAAAATAAAAAAAAAAATGAATGTATGTAAAGTGTTGAATCATTAAACCTGAATACATTTGTCTCTATAAGAGAATTTGTGGATGTTATTGTTGGGACTGATGGTCAGAATAATGTTTGTGTACAGTTACCAACATGTATTACTACTTCTACTTGCTGTTATTACCGAATTGGGTTACTGAAACACTGCTTATTCCCTAAAGGTTTATCAGAAAAGACTTTGGTGTGTGGTTCATTAGACGCACTGCACCTTCCTCATCTTCACCAGAGTGGAATGATCATAGGTGCTCCAGTCAGTCCTCCAGTGGTCATAGGTGCTCCAGTCAGTCCTCCAGTGGTCATAGGTGCTCCAGTCAGTCCTCCAGTGGTCATACGTCCTCCAGTCAGTCCTCCTTCCCCCAGTCTTAAATGCTACCCTGATTCTCTAACTCTTAAATTTCCTTGGGCACAAAAAAGTAATAGAAGTAATAAGCAATAGGTTTGGTGGGAACAAACTTCATGTTCCTCTCAGACACCAACTGAGAGGCCCAGAGTTAATGCTGCGTCCCCGGAGAGGCACCCTCCGATGCCATCGTGGACGAGGGCTAGTCTCGGATTTCTGTCGCATGGTGACAACACGATTACCACACAATGGCTGTACCTGGGCACAGGAGCCCAAAGTAATGAACACCAGGCTTGGTTCTAATACGATACCTGGCCGGGCTATAGAACATACTCCACAAGGACCAGAAGAGCTTTTCCTCCACTGCAATATGCTTACAATCTGGTCGAGTGACGCTTGGATAGGTGTTTAAAGAAAACGGCTTTAGAACCAGCCATTTTTCAAAGGATGATACCTTATCGGTGGTGCACATCCCTTGGCTCCTAATGCTACCAGTAGATCATTCTTTGCAGGGAGAATCTAAATGGTGTATGTAAACTACCTGGGAGTCTTCCCTTTGGCCTTAACTCTGGCCATATGTAGAAGCTACAAGCACATGTGGTTTTGATAAAGGCACAGTGATCGCTCCTCTCCACGCTTTCTCACAGCGCTTACTACAGAGCAGCACTGCTGGACAGCAGAAGTGGGGCGATCTTACCAACGACCACATGCAGAGGGGAGCTCTGGGAAGTCCAAGCACACATGCGAGGAACACGTAGCCGAACACGTAGCCGAACTCGGCGCGTTAGATTGGGATCTTCCCTTTAATTTCGTAATGAGAATTTTGTGATGAAAGCGCTCTTTCGCTGATTTCTGAGATTCTTCCCCTCATGTCTTCTTGCGAGGTTCAGCTGGAAGCAAAGGCACACGCTTCGGCTTTTTGAGTTACTCCAACGTCTGCTTTTCCTTTACTATGAATTCAAGTGCGAGTATAAATGTTGTAATATCCTAACCAAACCCAATTTTGACATTCCCTGCACTGCACTGTGGATGCAGAATAGTGGTTTAGGTGCAAGTGTTCCTGCTGTTTGTTTGATGTATGCAATCATCATCTCTGGTTGGAATATACATTTTAATACGTTTATTGAATTCAAGGCATTTCAATTAGTCGCCTTGCCTGGTTAAGTACACATGTTACTTCTTATGCTAAACACCATTGTTGAATATTTATCTCAACGAGACTGTCCTAGCAATGCTGCTGTCCCCCACCGCGCCGTGTCCACTCATTCCCTCTGTGGCTTCCGCACTACTCCGCGATGGTCTTTCATCTTCACTTCACTTGAAATGCGGCTGTGCACTTCATAGCCACATTTGTGTTCCCTCTTCAATTGGACCACAGCTTGTTTCATTTAAGCATGTGAAACGCAGGTCCTGAATTTCACATGTACAGACACTGCTGCTGTTCTTTCTTCCTACACCCTTTTCATCTGCACGCTGGCTGGGTCTGCAGTGGGGAACTGCCAAAATCTATCCAGACATCTGCATATCTATGTAGTCACTGCCTTCGCAGAATCTGAGTTCAACAGAAATTGCATTGCATCGATGCTTCTTTTTTTCTTCTTCTTCAAGGAAAAATGAGTCCTGCTGATGTATGGTTTTTTGGACTTCCAGACAGCTGCAGGGACCCGATGGCCTGTTTCTTGTCTCTCATTGGCCAAGTACGTCTTCCAGCTTCTGTCAGAGGGTTCTCATAGACATGGCTCTGACGAACACTCTGTACCAGGAGGACCCTTTAAGTTCCACACGTCGTCGTCTTCTATAAGTCCTAGCCAGCCAATCCAGGAGCACAGGAGCACCCCGGAGACCCTTCTGGGAAAATATTCTTTAAAACACTTGTTGCGGGTTTACATACAGTTTTTTAGTGACATCATTAATTTTCATGGGAATTTCAAGATGGCTGTACAGTTGAGTAGCTGATAACCCAGCTTTAAACCTCACTTGGCACAAGTACCAGTGCTTATGGCTGTAGGAGAAATGGGAGGGGCTCTCTGTCTCTGCTCCACACGGACCTCTCATCCAGGGAACTGAAGTTCTGGCACATGGTGCTAACAGCTGGACAAACAGCTTTTTAGTACAAAAGCAATCTGTGATGCTAGACAGTGCAGATGTGCTAAATGGACTCCCAGTCAGAAACCAAACCTTATTCCCTCTGCTTCCTTTCCAGGGCTTAGCTGCAGGAGAGGGGGAGGGGGGGGGGGGGGGGGGGGGGGGTTGTAGCTGGGACTAGGCAGGGACCCCAGTAATTACTGTCAAATTTGTGTCACCAGCCAAAATTATTGCCTCTATTTTTCTTCTCATTTAGGCAGATTCAGGCCACTGTTTCTGTAAGTCTTTCATTATCAAAATGCAAAGTGCACTAAAGTTCACAGATGTCAACTATTTATTCAATCACAGGGATAACATTGTTTTTCAGAGTCAAAAACTGGGAACAAATCTTAGATTTTTTTTTTGTACTGGTGATGTGTGGCATTTATAACTTCAGTTCTTCTGGTTATCTGTGTAGTTAAATAATGGTTACAGTACTAGTCCATAAAATGGACATCTTTGGTATCAGTGAGGATTTAAATCAAAGATCTTTATAGCATATCATAAAAGGGAGATAGTAACAGGAGGAAAGCGTACCTGCTGGCTGAAGGGTGTGGGATGACAGGCTAACAGAACAAGTGTGTTTCAGTACTTTGCATACTTCTTTTTCCAATTCTTTGCTTTTCCAATTTCTTACAAATAAACATGTTCTTGAAATTAACTGGCAAGAAAAGGTATGTTTGCTACAAATAATCTATTTGGACAGAGGAGTTCACACTTATACATAAAGAACTGGATCACATTTCAGATTGATAATGATTTTCTTTTCAAAGAAGAGTAGAACACGCTCATTTTTAGATTAACCATATAGAGAGACTAGAGGTCAGGATGGGTCATGGATCACACGCAGCTGAACCGGCACAGTTGTGAAGAGTGGTGTGGTGCGCTGTTTGAAAAACTGATCCCTCACACCTTGTACACAAGGGAATAGAGGCCACAAGACTGAGCCATAGTGGGTTTAATGAATAAAACAGCTGTCTGAGTGCAAGCTGGAGTCCTGCTCTCTGGTGCATATACGTTCAGGCCTCACAACAGGCCTGCCAAGGGTGAAGAATTGGGTCAATACTGACACGCTCACACACACACTCTTCAAATCATGTCAAATATTGCCAACCCGTGCGCATCTTGCCATTCAAACAAATGACTTACCACACGGCTGCTTGGCTGACCTCTGTTGTTAAGGATGGAGGTGGGTGATGTAGCAGCATGGGTGGAGGGCAGGCCTAGGAGGAACAGTTATAGCATCCTTGTCCCCATGAACCCACATCAAAGCACACAGTATTCAGTAGTGAGAGTGCCCTCACCCCTGCCAGTCCCATGGGGTCAACCGTCTCCACGCTCCACCAAGAAGTCTCGGTAATGTCGTACTGGTTTTATATTTGGGTCAGATCCATTGTGAGACGAGCATATGTACTGGGTTGGGCTGCGATACGCCATATGGTCTGATACAGTCTGTATTTAGCACTGTAACACTCCATTTATTTCTCTAAGTACAATTCATTTCTCATGCATGACTGAGCCAGGAGTGCTCTGTTAATTCCCTGTTGTAGGTCTATGCAATCTTTCCGGCAGGTCAGACAGTAACATGCCTGTAAATCATTATTAAGTCATACCTGGCAGCTCAAAGCATTCTTTCTGAGCGCTTCCACGGTGCTTTTGATGGCTGGATTTGCCCATCTGTGGCAATGGCAGCAGTTCACTTTCTTTATTTCTTCCCTGAATGAAAGTGCTCTCCTCTGCCCAAGTAAATCTCCTCCTCACCGTCAAACTCTCCCTCTCATCCCTTCTCGTGTCTTCAGCGGAGGTGATGGTCAGAGATAGCGGTGGCATGACGAAGGCCAGCCCTGTCCAGAGGAGACGGGTAATAGCTCTTGCATAATTTACGACTGATGTCTCAGCACGTTTGCATGTGTGATGTTTGAACCCTGTAAGTGCTTTGATCTTCCAGCCGCGGTTTCCTCCAGATTTGTTCACCTCCGTTGAGCTACACAGCTTCAGATACTATGCAGACATAAACACGCTCACTCTGGCTGACTCACTGTAGTTGTGGTCGTAATAATGGTATTTTTACACATTTTCTCAAATTAACTTCCTGTTGTTCATAAAACAAGAAGTCAAATTGTGTAAATCTTGTGGTAGTTGGACGTGTCGCTTTCATTCTTCACTTTCCTCCAGGAGCTGAATCATTCAGCAGACTAGACTGCTTTATCATTGATTGCCCAATCTCAGGGAAAACCACTCGACATGTCCCGCAAGACGAGCCTCTGTGGAGTCCTGCGAGCTAGGAGATGTTGCATGAAACCTGATCTTTTATGGCCCGAGATGTTCTAGTCTGTGTGAACAGGATTCCTGCTTAGTCATAGCTGCTGGCTGAGGTCTGGTTGCTGGATCTTGCATCTCTTGCCTCGTCTCACAGCAGGTCTCTGAGCAGGTCTCACAGCAGGTCTCTGAGCAGGTTTGACTAAATGTACTAGATACCATTGAGACCTACTGATTTTGAACTGGAACAAACAATATTTTTAAATATTTTTTTACCTCTGAATATGCCATTTTTATTAATAATGTAATTGTTTTTATTGAGGCCAAAATTCTACATCATAATTATCTTTTCAATGCCTGTTTGGATTATACTACACACTTTGCTCTAAAATCAAACTTTATTATGTCTTGGCTGTAATTCAAAAATATCCATAAACCTAAAACCTATCATATGTGACTATGAGAGTAGAATGACAAAGTGCAACCTTTACAGCAAGCACTGGCCATCAGATGGTCCAGGAACACGGGGCCCACGTGAGGCCTCTGCACAGGTAGTCAATAAAACTGTTATGTATCTCATAAAAGCAGAACATGAGCACGACGTGAATATGACCAGGTTCAGCACATGGATTTAAAGGAGCCAAAGCATAGTGAGGAAACCTCTGGACACTGTAGTGGTTTTACCCATCTGAGGAGAAGGTTAGTCACCTACCACCTTCCTCCACCACTGGGGTGTGTGTGTGTGTGTGTGTGTGTGTGTGTGTGTGTGTGTGTGTGTGTGTGTGTGTGTGTGTGTGTGTGTGTGTGTGTGTGTGTGTGTGTGTGTGTGTGTGTACGTACGTGTGGGTAAAATGAGGTGCTCAAATATTTAACTAGTGCTATTAAACTTGGGCTAACATTACACATTCAACCTTTAGCATGTTTAAACTGCAACATGTGTCCTTAAGTGTGGCATCTTTACAAATAATTTGTTATGAAATTAGTTATTTTCAGTCAATAGCCTTTCACCAGTATTACCACAGCAAAAATAAATATTTATATTGCTTTTTATATCACATCTTTTATATTATATTAATAGGGGTACCCAGTCCTTAATTTTTTCGGTGTATCTCACCAATGGCCAGAACACTGGCACCAAAAATTACATATGTGTGTATTAAATGTTTACATACAAAAAGTGATTTGGGACAAGTAAACTCCAAAGAGATGAAGGTAATTAAATATTTGACAGAGTTTCCTGTTAGAAAAACTAGTCAATGTATGGCCCCTACTTACATAGTTTTTAACCAACTCTTTTCTTAAGCCCCTGGTTTGTGTAATACTTGGAATTAGAGCTGCCTCCACTGACCACAACTGCAGTCTGATCATTATCCATTGTGTTCCTTCAAACAGGAGTTATTCCTGCTTCTGCCTGGACAGTTCACTCACACTGTGGTGGGTAAACGTCGTCTCTAAGCTGATGAGCAATGCGAAATTGCAAAAATACGGGCAATTTTCCTGATCCGCGTTTGAACGGGCTGATGTGTCACGAGGCATTACGTTAATTAGCAGGGCTCCGGGGCGCTCATTTATCAGACTGCTAACGGGGAAATTAATAAAGTCAAACTTTGGTGATTGAGCACAGCAAGGCTGGGTCAGCCACAGCACACAAACATGTGGATGGTGGCCCTCTGAGGAAGCCCAAAACAAACATGGCCTCTGTCTATTGGTCTTTAAATACTAGTGGTAGTTATTTATCCATCGAGTATTTGAGGAAGGCATTATTTTCCATTTATCAAAAGAACATGCATAGGAGTTGCCACTTATATCATTAAATAATTGTATGATTAATGATATTGGGCAAAATTTATTTATAACAAAACAATGCTTTAGTCATTGGCCCAAAGATTGGTTGCCAACAAGATTTCTTTTGCAAGAGGAATACTCTTCCAAGAAACCTCAATAATGAGAAGTTCGCCAGTCCTTAACGTCTGCTGCCTAGGAGTCTGTCTCATGGAAACATATCATTGGCGGGTTTTCAGAAATATGATATTTATGTAATGTCATGACTACAGGTTGACAGTTTGCATCTGAGTCTTCTGGCAGCTTTTCAGTCTCAAGACTTTTTCTTCTCAAGATCTCAAGATAGATCTGTAGCAACAAATAACACGCGCGAGCCTGGTGCAAGTATTTGTAAGAGTGGAACAATTGTTTTTGAAACACTGCTACACTCAGGAGACGTGTGTGTGTTTGTATTGGTGTGTGTTTCTGTGCGTGCATATGTGCGTTTCTGAATGTGTCTACTACTCACTGAAGGTGGATCCACTTCAGTTTTTTTCATCAAGGTTTTAAGAAACAGCAGTTTTTTCTCCTCCTGTTGTGTTCCTACCCAATTACAAGGCTTACACAGCTTATTTGCCATTTTAATTATTTCACTAGCTCCAACATCTGAAGAGTAGTGACGCATGGCAGGGAGGACTGATGGGAAGGGGAAGGTAGTTAGTGTAACACAGCGTGTTGCTCTGTTTGGCTACGTGCTGGGTCACTGTAGTTCACTGAAGTACATTGTTAGAAGCGGAACTATCTGGGGTTTTTTTTTTTTTTTTGGGGGGGGGGGGGTGAAGCTTGTGAAGAAACAAGAAGCTTGTGCTTCACTGCACTATAAATTTATTTTCACTTAATATTTATCTATCTGTCTGAAATAATGTATCAGTTTTGGACGCACATCTTCCTCCTGCGGTCTGCACATTCATAATGTAGATACTGAACATGCTGCACTTGCTGCTTATTGCATAACTGGGAAGATGCGAAACAGCATTTTGTTGCTTTGTGCGTCTATATGACAAATTGTGACAAATGACTCTAATGACAATAAAGTCTGTCTGTCAAAGTGTGTGTGTGTGTGTGTGTGTGTGTGTGTGTGTGTGTGTGTGTGTGTGTGGATACATACAAACAGTACATCAAAATGGATTTATAGTCCCGGAACACCAAGAACAGGATCTTTTCAACAGATTCCTGAAATAGGGCGTCATACTCATGGTTTCATTGAACCAGCCTTAAACACAGCATTACAAACATGATTTAGAGCTGATTTCTGTTGAATCTGATCCATTAGAGGAAACATGGTTTACACCACTTGTTGCAGAGTTGGACCCTGTACCAATAATCAGTTCATATTGTTTTTACTGCATCTGTTGTTTGTCCCTTTTGTATAATGGCATTTGGCGTGGAGCATCATGTAAACACCAATATTATAAATCAAATGCAACAAGATGCCGCACAAACCTTTTCGCCACAGAAAAAAACAATCGACACTGAGCCAAAAATTCATGAGAATCATTTGTTTTATAAGCATGTAATTATCACTGGTTTTAGTGTATGCAGTGGAGGGACCTATAACACTGTCAGGGTTGGTGTGAGCACCCTTGCTTTCCGCCCTTTAAGGGTTTTGCGGCACTGTTTGCTTCTCAGCAGCCCCTGTCAGAGTCCTTCATTTGGAGCAGGCCCAGAGCTGCTCCCACCGGGCCGACCCGCTTCTCACCACACACAAATCCATCTCCTCGTTCAGAGGGCTGATGTTAACTGGGCCTGTACGTGCCTCCTGTAACTGTCTGCTTGCTTGAGATAGTCCAGCTTTACTAATCAACAACAGGCTGGGCATGAAAGCCAAAACCATCACAAATCTCTTCTACATGCCCAAAAACACAGCATAACATTCCACTTATGTGAAGCCATGCATATGGACACCTACTACAAGACTGGGCCAGATGCGGCATCAATACCCTTCTAGTATATTATGGAGCGTTTGGCCATGAATTAAGCATCTTTAGTATGTTGGTATAGGTACAGTCCTGAGCCCATAAGTTAGATTTGGGTGGTGATAAGAAAGCAAATGGCTACAGTGTTTTTGATTGTGTGGTCCATGACATGCGGTTCAGATGTTGGAATATATTTTAAAATGCTGGACTGTGTGTAATCAATTATACTTAAAACAACAATTAGATAACATGTTGATTCTTTAATCTAATCATTAAAAAATTTATTAGATTAAAATATGTATCAATTTTACAAGGCTTCCCAACATGATGCCAGACACAATAGTTAAGCTCGAGTCGGTGAGGGAGCATCTCTTTCGGTTATGTAACTTTTATATAACTTACATATACTTCAACATTGGCTCTTACAGTTGTCACTGTTTGATCTTCCTCTGACTTTTATTGCAAAATAGAGCTGAGAGGAACATGAGAAAATACACATAATCTAATAAGACGTTTGTGGATATGGGAGGTGACCTCCTTCTTCGTTTTCCACTTCGTCTTCTTCTTAATTCTATACTTCGGCCAGCGAAGGTTGAAAGACAAAAACGGACTCGTCCAAGTAGTCTAAGGTTCCAGCCAAAATCACAGAGCGGTTTTGAGCAGCGCCGTCCTCTTTCCCTCTGAATGACCATGAGGAAGATGTTATACACAGTGTTCCCTTGTAGTTTATTCTCAGACTCACATTTGGCAGGGGTCTCTGCCATTGTTTTGCAACATCATTTTATAGTAATTGGGTGAAAAAAATGAGCGTTCTTCATTGGAGCTCTGCTGACATGTTCTTGGCTCACATGTTTGAAATGCCCAGTGAATTATTTCTTCTCTATACATTGATGCAACAATGTTGAGTAAGTTTTTATGAAATATATAGAAGGTCATTTTTCAGCCTGGTAACAAATGTCCATGTGGCCAATATAGACTGCACCTCACTTCTCTCCTCCTTTAATATCTTACAATCTCTAATCTTTTAAATGGCAATACACTGCACACTCTGTCAAAGGACTCTGGGAGCCACACCTGTTGTTACTAATTTTGCTGGCCAAAGAATAAAAACCCAATCATAAAAGGCAGATCAGAATATAATGTATGTATGAGATTTATCGTCAGACCACCTAAGGACAATAACTATTTTAGGGGAGTTGTTTCTCAAGAGTTCATGTTACCACGATCACAAGAATCTAGGCCACTATAATTTTTAGTGTAATGTATATAATGTCTGATTATGTCGGCTAATGGGCCATGTCGACCGCACGACTGCCTTCGGAATTCTGCTGTATGTTATGAGTGATATCAGCAATGCACAAAAGAAAACATAGTGGTGAATGTTTCTGGCAGGGATGCAGGGGTTGTGCACGGTGAGGAGAAAGGTAAGACACGTCACCACGAGTCAAGGGCGGCAGGTGCCCACCTCATAGCCTGGCCGAGGGAAAGCACACAAACAAACCCATTAACAACCTCAGAGAAGGTGAACTGAAAAATGAAAACTATATATACATTTTATCAAAACTGAAATGGAATGAAAATTTGACTATAAAATTCTGAGAAATATTTTTAGTTTCATTTAGACTTACTACTTATTAACTACAGCATGAATAATATTTTCCAGTTATGTTGAGAAAAGAACCTTCATAGAATGGATGTGTAACGTTGCATACGCAACGGAGCGAGGAGGCGGACACAAACGCTGAGGAGAGCGAGATTTAATAAAGGGAATACCAAACTCAGGGTCAAGGAGGAAAGCATTGGTCAAATCAGAGAGGGAGTCCGAACACGAAACACGGAGAGACATGACAGAACGAATACTAGAAACAAAACACGGGTAGAACGCAGAGCAACTGAACCAAACAGAATACACAGGGCAACTGGGCAGCAATAACAAGACGTACTTACGAACAGGATTAACATGCACGAACACGGCAACACGAAAGCATGGGCTCAGGACCACGAAAGAACAGAATGAACAAAACCACAGATAACCAGACTGGGGAATCACTGGGACTTATACACTGAACTGAAACAAGGGACAGGTGATAACAATGACACAGGGGCGTGGTAACAAACGAGGAATCACGGAGACAAACGAGCAGGGCGGGATAAACAGGCAAGGAACACGGACACAAGGGAACCCGGAGTGACAGCTACGAGAGGGGGCGTTGCCATACGTGACAGGATGGTAAAAGCTATTCTTCTTGATATCAGTGGCTGCAAGTTTGAATACTGTTCAATGACAACTCAAACTAAAAACTAAATGACAACTCGGACAAAACCAAGACACATAAATGAAAGATGCAGAGTACTAAAGTCAGCGTGGTAATTAGTGTATACTCGCCCACACTCGCTGACTTCTGAGAGGACACACCTCCTCTCTGATGTCACAAAGAGTAGCTCCAAGAAACCTGATTTTACATTCACAGAAGACCTTCTGAAAGTAAACACCTTGGTGGCAGTTTTTCAAATAATTGTTTTAAGACAGACCGTTGGTTTGTAAATGATCAAACCAACAAATATACACATTTTGACAAACTCAATAATCATTAACCCATAAGAGTTGCCCACTAACTATTTCTAAATTCCCCATTCCTTAAACTCATACTGTTTATTTGGAGATGAGGTAATTGGCCAACATTTCCAGTAATTTCTCCAGAGTCCTATATTCTGTTGGATAATGGTCTGGAAGGTGGTTAAGATGGAGGTAGATACCCATTGCTGTTTATTCCAGCAGAAAGACTGGTTTAGGGTGACTGAAGGTGGGGCTGCTAATTTATCCCCATTGCTTTGAGTCTGCCAAGCTTGGCTCAGAGCTGAAACAGCACAAGTTATTATAAGCACTACGATGAGACGTGATGCAGTACATTCCAAGCGCCGTGTTGTCCGACTCAGTGACATAACCAGTGAGCAGTCAGTTGGGTTTGTGGGTTTACACTGGTATGACTCTGACAGTTGTGAATGCTGGACTTATTTGGCCTCTGAGTAAATAGAGATCGAATCTTCTGTGCCAACTCTCTTCTCTTAGGTTTCAAGAAAACAAAAGGCCAACATAGGCCATTTCCACTAGGGAATTTGGCTAGACCGGAGTGATGATGTGCTGCTGCCAGTGTGTGTTTAACATTTTTATGATTGTAGACTGCAGATCTAACACTCTGGAATGTAGGAGACCAAAAATATAAAATGTTCTTCTGTCTGGGAAGCAGACCCCAGAGGGTATGATCTTCATTCCTCTTGATTAGAAAAATAGGCATCTTGTCCAGATCGCGTAATTCGCTGCAGCAGTTACAGTGGACCAGCAAACGAGAGTCATATCACCTCTGATTTTATTACCAGATGGATACAACTCAAGACAACTCAAGACAACACCCCCCCTCGCCAAAAAAACAAACAACTTCCTTCCACCAAAAACAAAAACAAACAACCTCCTTCCACCAGAAACAAAAAACAACCTCCTTCCACCAGAAACAAAAAACAAACAACCTCCTTCCACCAACCCCCCCCCCCCAAAAAAAAAAACAAGCAACCTCCTTCCACACCTATTTATATATATATATATATATATATATATATATATATATATATATATATATATATATAGGTATATATATATATATATAGGTATATATATATATATATATATATATATATATATATATATATATATAGGTATATATATATATAGGTATATATATATATATATATATATATATATATATATATATATATATATATATATATATATATAGGTATATATATATATATATATATATATATAGGTATATATATATATATATATATATAGGTATATATATATATATAGGTATATATATTAGTGCTGTCAATTCCAGGTGCCACGATTAAAAGTCCTCACCAGGTAAAATTAGTGGAATCAACACAATCCAGGAAGCCTGAGCAAAATCCTGGTGAGGACTTTTAATCGCGGCACCTGGAATTGACAGCACTTATATATATATATATATATATATATATATATATATTACACACACACACACACACCAGGCCTTTCAGGTTTTATTGCTCAGTGAGGTGTCGTGCAGCAGGGTGAGATCATCACCCACTGGGTCAGTATGGGAGTGTGAACAGTGTGGCTCCTTCACAGGGAACACGTTCAGATCTTGGATTTGGCACATAGTGCTGGAGTGCAGCCCAAATGTTTTTAAAGGTAGACCTGGGGTACAATGTCCGTGTCCACCACAGCTGTGATATTTATGAATATTGTGAACATGAAACAGAAGAAAGGTTAAAAGAAATACAGTATACAGAGGGAAGAGTTTGACAGCCAAGGCCCAGTTTTTTCCAGAAACTATGGGTCTTACATTCTTAGCGTATAATGGCTTTAGAATAATATGAAGATAAATTACTTCAGGGCTTTGGGGAAATTCTTCTGTGTCACTACAGTCTCTCATTTATGGGGTTCATCCATATTCCATGAAGTTTTGCATCCTAACTTAATACTTTGATTAAAGGTATTTGTAACTATCATTCAAATGTAAAAATAAACAACTCTACATGTTTCTATATGTTTTACATGTGAACTTTTTTTCTGCATCGTTATACAACACTGTAGATTGCATGAGTTTTGCAGAAAGAGAACAAGACTGATAGCTCAAGATGGCTTATCAGTGACTTCTCTATCAACACAGTGACCAGAGTCATGAAAAAGGGAAAGTGATGCACTGTCTGTTGCAAAATCGAACTATTAAGCTGTCACCACAATATCTCATAATACTATGAGATATCAGCATGTCCATTTCTTAAAGATTCCAAGGACCATCTGCTGATGGCATCGACCTGATACCCCGAGCTCCAGTTTCACTATGAAAGAAATATTTCATTTACTGATCTTCGGGGCACCGTAGATTTGTTTTTCTAAAGTCAGACATGGGGATCTATGTATGTAATAACATGCAATATCCCACTATGGAATAGCCATTTGCTGTAAACAATAGTTGTTTCAGAATGGGTCCTGTTATGTGGTGTGCTATATACGCTTCCAGGGAGCCCGAACCGTGTCCCTGACTATGTGTGTGTAACACAAGGGTGAACCAGATGCTCTCTGCTGGGATGGCTGTTTCAGCCAAGCTCAGGGCAGTAGCACCGCCCCACGATCTGCTTTCACCTGACCTAACCTCTCGTCCAGCTCTGTGCCACCTGACAGCGACACCCCTGCAGAGCGAAGAGCTGTTCCACTCCCCGAGCCTAATGAGGGGCGGCCAGCTACCCAGTCATTTGATCATGTGATTAAATGTCGCAACGAGCAGGTGGCTTCTGGAAGAGTGTAGCTGACCGTCAGTGAGCTGAGGACGTGGAGGGGAGTACCTCTCTGGGAGGAGAAGACGGAGACAGATGGAGAAGACGGAGACAGATGGAGGGGATGGAGACAGATGGAGGGGATGGAGAAGATGGAGGGGATATAGACAGATGGAGGGGATAGAGAAGATGGAGGGGATAGAGAAGATGGAGACAGATGGAGGGGATGGAGACAGATGGAGGGGATGGAGACAGATGGAGGGGATGGAGAAGATAGAGACAGATGGAGACAGATGGAGAAGATGGAGACAGATGGAGGGGATGGAGAAGATAGAGACAGATGGAGGGGATGGAGAAGATGGACGGGCTAGAGAAGATGGAGACAGATGGAGGGGATGGAGACAGATGGAGGGGATGGAGAAAATAGAGACAGATGGAGGGGATGGAGAAGATAGAGACAGATGGAGAAGATGGAGACAGATGGAGGGGATGGAGACAGATGAAGGGGATTGAGAAGATAGAGACAGATGGAGGGTATGGAGAAGATGGAGAAGATGGAGACAGATGGAGAAGATGGAAACAGATGGAGACAGATGGAGGGGATAGAGAAGATGGAGACAGATGGAGGGGATGGAGAGGATGGAGAAGATGGAGCCTGTTAGCAGTGCAAGAGCATATTCATCTAATCTTACTAGGAGAGCTTTTCCAAGCCTCTGTGGATCTGAAACTTTGATCACAAAATGATAAATAAAAGATTAAAAGAATAAAAGATTATGTTTTAAAGCTTGACATTAATTTTTACATGCGGGCTACTACTCAGAGACTGATGTCCTACTGGCTAATAGTTGAAATGGCTGACAGCTTTGAAACAAGAGAGGGGGAAAAAAGTCCAAATGTGTATAAAATATTACAGAAACCCACTTTTCTCTTCACCACTGGACAGCTATAAGACAACTTTTCATATAACCATAAAACAATATTTTAGCTGCTATGTTAGGCAATACTCTCTTCTTACAGAATTTCAAGACGAATTATTATTCTCCCATAATAAAAGAGTAGTCTGCCCATAAATATTTTCTGGTATAGATTTATTGGGAATAATATGTTTTTGTCCAAGCAAGCAATCAAATGTTCATATGTTGTTCTCTTGCTAAATAACTTCTTTAACCACAGTTATTGTCTTGAGTCAGTTATGTTCACATAGAAACATATCTTAACATCCTTAATTCAAGGCTTAATATTTAGATATTAATCCTAAGCCATGTTAAACAACTGATTTGTATGAAGAACATGATAGTCATAAGTGAATAAAGATTCATATATAAAAAATAATTCAACTAACAGTAATCATAAGAAAAATACTCATTTTAGTGAGTTAGTGATATGACATTCTTAAATGAAGCATTGTAGTGTCGGCTCAGGAGAAGAATGACACTTCTACAGTAAAGTGTAAAATGACTCAGCAAATAAATGAAATCGAACTAGTGCGCGCGGTGGGGGGGTGGGGGGGTCCTAAAACGGCAGACATACATGAATGAGGATAATGCATCTAATGCTCTCCAAATTAACAAAAAAACACAGAGGATTAAAGCAGGCATGCTGACCCATGGCCCAAGTTCATGATGGACGACACACAGCCTCCCTCTCACAGGTCAGCCGTCTCCCGGCAGCCCGGCCGCCGATCATGCCACAGCCTCTCCACAGCTGCGGTCCCGCCCGTCCAGCATCTGGGTGAGCCAGTGTGGAGGCAGCGTCGCGGTTCCTCGGCTCCGGGAGCGCCGTCCTTCCTGGACCCCGATAGACAACTGGACATGAGGTCCGTGGGCGTCCAGAGCTTGCAGCCAAACACCAGGAGAGCTGGAGGGAGCCCAGCTGGAGGCGGTCCTGAATAGTGGAGCAGCCTGCCAGCAGGACCGAGTGGCAGACCCAGTCATGAGTGGTTAGCATCGGGCTGAGATGCTTCGTGAGCCTGTGGCTCTGTGGATGTGGTGGCACGGCCCGAGTCTTCCAGGCGCCCGGCCAGTTTGAGGCCTCAGCCGCAATCGCAGACTCAGACCTGTGTCCCGGTTCGAAGAAGAGCTCTACTGCTAGCTGCTCTGCTGTGGTGACTGTTCAAAGAAGAGCTCTACTGCTAGCTGCTCTGCTGTGGTGACTGTTCAAAGAAGAGCTCTACTGCTAGTTGCTCTGCTGTGGTGACTGTTCAAAGAAGAGCTTTACTGCTAGCTGCTCTGCTGTGGTGACTGTTCGAAGAAGAGCTCCTCTGCTAGCTGCTCTGCTGTGGTAACTGTTCAAAGAAGAGCTCTACTGCTAGCTGCTCTGCTGTGGTGACTGTTCGAAGAAGAGCTCTTCTGCTAGCTGCTCTGCTGTGGTGACAGTTCGAAGAAGAGCTCCTCTGCTAGCTGCTCTGCTGTGGTAACTGTTCAAAGAAGAGCTCTTCTGCTAGCTGCTCTGCTGTGGTGACTGTTCGAAGAAGAGCTCTTCTGCTAGCTGCTCTGCTGTGGTAACTGTTCAAAGAAGAGCTCTTCTGCTAGCTGCTCTGCTGTGGTGACTGTTCGAAGAAGAGCTCCTCTGATAGCTGCTCTGCTGTGGTGACTGTTCGAAGAAGAGCTCCTCTGCTAGCTGCTCTGCTGTGGTGACTGTTCGAAGAAGAGCTCCTCTGCTAGCTGCTCTGCTGTGGTGACTGCTCTCTCGTCTGGAACCGTGTATGCCTCAGGCCGCTTTGTGAATAAATCCATGGCTACAAAGACATAGAGGTTCCTGGCGGGGAGAGAGAGGCCCGCGAGAGACGTTCCTGGCATCGCCTGTACGAAACGGGGCCCAGGACGTCCACACCGACCGACTCTGCGCCGGAGAGGAGAGACTGAAACCAGCCGTGTGGGTGCCCATGTAACAGCTTGGCCAGTACAATCATTGACACGGGCCTCGTCCAGCATGGTCCTCATCCAACACGGTCCTCGTCCAACATGGTCTTCCACAGGCTGCATGGCACCAACAGCTGCCCCCCCCCCCCATACACACACACACACACACACACACACACACACACACACACACACACACACACACACACACACACACACACACTGCCCAGGCAACAGTTCCTCCCACACACAGTACCTGTCACACATCCTGAGACTGTCCCAGCCAGGAGGAAGTGCATTAGCATTGGGCTCACGCGGCATCAAGTCTGCCCAACCCTGTAGACGGATGTGAGCCGCCTCTGTCTCGTGCCAGGCTCGAGTCTCACTGAGTCTCACTGCTTTTTCCTTCCCCGTCTGTCCCTGCCAGCCCCCCCCGCCCAATCCCCCAGGTGATTGGTCCTGTCCTGGAGAGGGTGGGCCTTAATGCACTGAGCCATTGACGCACTACTTGGCATCTTGGGAGACCTCATTGTGCCCTTTTATGTTTGCCCATTGGCCCACAGCTCAAGTTTTAAAAGTACATGTAAATTATATCAGCAATAGAGCAGCAGTATGGGTTTTCCTAGCCTGGACTGGCTAGAGCTAGCCAGTTAGTGCAGGTGGAAATGTTAGAATTACCCGTGAAGACATCAGTCTGATTTTCCTGTCCCATCATTCAAATGTAGTGACTGGAGTGTTTCACACTCTACCTGAATGACTGGGGCTGAAATAAATGTGGCATAGATTGCCGACTGTATACATGAGCTGGTCACAACCATGGTAACTTGAATGAAGAGAGGGCCCAGCTGGAGTGTATAGATGTGTAAGGTGAATTTCTGTCTATCTATCTTGTGGCTACTTTTGTGAATTTAATGTGTTCTGCTATTTGCAGCATTAAGCTACAAGTGAATGTATCTAAAAGCATCAATTTCCTATGAATCATATAGAAACAAGAACCATGTTTCATATTAAATACAACAGTTAACTACAGTGAATTGTTCAAACTTTGAACTTTGAAGACGTTTTTGAGGAATAAACACCCACAGGTGGGTCCTTTGACTACAAGGGCTTAATTCAGGAATTACCACAAGCCATGCATAACAAGGCATTAGATCATAGAGATTTTATGCATCCACATATCCTCTTAAAGATAAAGTGGCAAGGAAAGGCAGTAGGCTGGTTAAGTAGAAGGGGGATTTTAATGTTTAAGAAACCCTTGTGCTGGGCATAATTAGGAGGAACTCACTGAAACAATGTTTCTCTTTTCCCAAACAAATCTAGAACAGTAACCCTCTGTCCACACACAACGGTAATTATCGTTTTGCTCCCAAAGAGAAAAGAAAGACTCATTTGGCTGAGGCTACATAAGCGTACTGTTTTATGTGTAATCTGAAAAAGACACACTATTCTTGCGCTTCTCTAGGGACCAACTACCCCAGTGAAGGTCATTTCCATTCTGATATCACTGTTATCAGGTTTTTCTGGACTTCACACATAAACAATTTTGTTCAGGGAACTGAATAGAACTGAATAAGTACGCCCAAATGATGGTGACTAAACTTTTTCCCCATTATCGGAGGTTATGCGAAAAGCCAAGATTATATCTTTGTAATATTTCCTATTTAATTGATCCATGACCAATAACATGATCTAGATTAGAATCCCTGATAAGGCTGAAATTGAAAATACAACCAAACCAAACCCAAAAACAACACATGGACGTGATTGTTGTGGAGACTTGGTGGTAAAGTAAAAAAAAAGCACTCAAAGCATATTCAGCGGGTGATGGGCTCACTGGTTTACAGGTGAAAGTGTTACTGGTATATATGATGCAGAAATGCCATAAATGAACACCATCTGTATGTGGTACGTTCAGTGACGATGGACTAATTCAGATTTTTATGGATTCCTGTACGAAAAATCTAAATTATAGAGTAGTTCTTGAAAGACATAAAAGTGAGCACAGCTGGAAATTCATAACCGGTGAATGAATGATGGTTTATAGCAGAGCCCTTTAATGAAAAGCACACCAACCCCACCACTCATATTTTAGCACAAGCCCCAGCATGGTCAGGTCCTCGGTCTGTTGTGGCCTTTGGGTGTAACAGTGTCTTTATCCCCAGGTCATCTCCCAGGTTAGGCAGCATGTGCACTCCTTCCCCTACTCTTCGTACTTTGAGTCTTTAGGGACAACTTTGATTGGCGAGACAGATGTGTGTACAATAGCCATTTCATTCGGCCTTGGGTGGGGGAGGGGCTCTTTTTGGAAGGTTCGTTTGGTGTGGAATGCACCAAATCTGGTGAGACGGTCCCTGCGCACCACACAGGATGTTGGTGCTTTTTCCCCCAAATTGACGCGAGAGCTAATGCACACAATGCGAGAACGTAGACAGACTTTACAGTCAACACGGTCATGTTTGCACACACATATGAAAGGCAGTGCAATATCAGGACTCTGATCTCTGATACATACACAAACACGCAAACAAACACAGCCGCACACACGCGCGCGCGCGCTCCCACACACACGTGCAGAGCGATACCATCAACTGCTTGACCCGCTCACTCAGTTGAACGCACGCATGCACGCGCTTTTCTGCTTCCCAACAAGATGGTATCGGACCAGGGGCCTGAGAGAGCCACACAGTCCGTAGAGGAGGTCGGTGGCCCTGTTCACACCGTGCTCGGATACGTCTGGGAATCCGCCTCCAGACACTCCGCACATATGAGTGCTGGGAGCTCATCACAAGCCTGTCTGCACTGCTGCCCAGGGACACTAGCCACACCAGCACAGCCGTCTGATCTGTTTCTCTGTTCCAGTCCGCCAAATCTCTACATCTCGTCGCTTCACTCTCTCCGTCGTGATAGAAGAACTGTTCCTTTCTCACATTTTCTGCCTTGGTCTCTCTCCCCCCTTGCTGTCATCTCTCTGTTTCTCATGCTTTCTTTCTCTCTCTCTCTCTCTCAGTCTTTGCCGCACCCCTCCTTGCAGGGCTGTGGAAACTGGGGCAATGGAAATCCCCATCTATTCTAATGACTTTTCGAATGCCTCATTGGAGATAAGACCCAGTTCATTTCACTGGAGCAGTGTGTTTCAGCCACTGGCTGACCATACGCATCCTTTAAACACATTACAGGCTGTGGACAAGCATGGCTGCTATATCATAAGACGACCAGTGGGAGATTTAAACCAGCTGCAGGTCTATGCGAACAGCTCAGCCAATACTCGGTCTTTTGGACGTCCCCTTTGCAGGAGTAACAATTGCTTCAGTCCCTGTGGCACTGCACTAGCCAGAGATCCAAAAACAGTCAGCGCCCCCTGGATGGGTCTCACATGGATGATAGAAAACAGAGGAGGTTTGCTGTCTGGGGGAACCGATGGACCACTGTGTGCAGTCTTGGGCCTTTGTGCTGAGTGTGCTAGAACTGAACACCACATCACCTGATGTTAAGGCATCGATACTGTAATATGGGTACACAGTGAAATCACACAATAATGGACAGGTGTTATTCAGATTACAAAGACCTGGGGGCGGGTTTGTTACACAGCATGGCTGCTGGTCTACTTCTGTGCTGATGGGGGGAGGGGGGTTACTTCTTTGTCCACTAAAAGGTTTGCACCATCATTAGTGCAGTGAGGAGCTGACAGTCTGCAACTGTCTCCAGGGCAGAACATCCATGTATATCGTGCTGTAAGCAAACCAAACGTCATACGGGTGTCCATCTCCAAGCATGTGTTTAACTGCACGGGATCGTTATGGAGCTAGACATCCTGTCAAGGTGGGCATGTGATTCAGCCCTTCCCAGAATGCACACTCATAACTGAGTCAGGCGTCGCAGGACGGGGAGGGTTGAGAGCCGTAGAGTGTAACGTTACTTTTGGCTTCGACGAAGTGCAATTCCACTTAGTGGAATTTGAATAATGACAGGCGTTAAATCTGCCGTCAGAAGGGATATTAACTCAGACCCAAAATCTGAGGTCCTCCAGAGCGTTAAGAGCAGGGACTTATTCGAAAGGTTTAATGGTGTTTCGAAAGATCCAAAGTCAACATTACGTATGCTGAATGTCAAGCCCGGGAGATGTGTGTGTGCAGTGTGTGAGGGAGGGCTTAAACAATTAGTAATATCTACAGTGGTCTTGAAGCTTACATTAGAACTCAATTCCCACAAACTACTCATTAAAAACCTCAATATTTGTTTCATATTAAAACACCATTGGACATAATCAAAATGCTCTTTAAATATCTTCTGACCTTAAGCTATGCAGAGGTAGATGTCATTTGAAATGATGGTGATGTTTCACAAAGGTGGCCCGTGGCTCTTTGCAGACCTAAGGAAGCTGCCCTTCCTGTTACTATATTCACTGCCTTGGCCCTTGAGTTTGTGTGTGTAGTTGTGTGTGGTCATATGTTTTTGATAACGCTTTTATTTTAAAATAAAAAGGTAACGCTCTTTCAGTGACACAAATGTTGCAAATTGACTGTTTATTTATACCTGGAAACGGCTTGCCATTACAACTTTGTTATAGAGTCATATGAGGACAGGGTCATGAAGCAGAACCCAGCAGGAATGAGAAGGTATGGATGTGGGTGAAGAAGAGGGGTACGGGTGAAACGGCTCTCTCTCCTGGCAACACCATCATTGTTGTGACACCTCATTTTCTCAAGCCACTCACAATGCTGCAAGATTTACAGCCGGTGCCACTGGCCACCGCGGGACCCAGACCTGGAGTGGCTGTAAAGATGGGAACGAATCAACGAAGGGGGGGTGGAGAGGGGAGGAGAGGGGGGAGGGGCGGAGGACCCGGGAGGCAGGACAATCACACAGAGCTTTTATCAACGCTTATTTTTAACAGACGTTAAGCTGTGACGCCATAAGCCTGATGTCTGGAGTTCTGTGTTTGTGACTTGCATTTTTATATTTTAAGACGTTACACATTACTTCTCAAATTGTGGGGCTGTGTAAACAAAATATGCTGAGAAAAGCAAACAAACAAACAAACAATAACCACCAAATATAAAACACACATTGGCTTACTGGCGTGTCATTTTGATTCATTCATCTGGGTGTGAAACTCTAATGCTTTGGTTCACTCTGACAAGATTCAGAGATTCCTGCCAGATTGATGAAAAATTCCCACAGCCTGGATTGTGAGTCAGAGCTGTGGGAAATTCAGAGAATTTTAAAAGCATTCAGCTAAAATTCATTCTTTACAAAGGTTTAAGTCACTTAGCGATAAAACACTGCTGAAATTAACCATATATAGACACAAAGTGATCATGCCTTATCTGACACACCAGGTTTATGCACTGCAAACCCTTTTAGCTCAAGAATAGTTATTTAGTAATTTCAAGTACAAACTAAGTGGCACAGAGTTTCTAGAATAGTGCAAATAAGAACAATGATTTCGACCACGGAGGCTCACTTAACCCAGAAGGCTCCACTCCTGTAATATTGTATGGTAGGAATCTGCTCATCGAGAAACAACTGCGCAGCCGTTCTACTTGGTGTCAGGCTATATGGTTCTTCCACAACTGTCAGAACTGCAAGTACTGTTGCTTTTGGCAGGTACTGAACGATCCGTCAGTGTCATGGAGGCACTTGGGCGGAGGAGCCCGGGTGGAGGCACTCGGGCGGAGCTTGCTTTTTTATTGCACACAGACCACCACCCTAGGTTATGCATCATCATGGCCCTGTCCCAGCGGTTCACATCTGACCCCTGCATAATAGGGAGGCTGTTCTGCTGACTCACAGCATCACTGCACAGCCTCTCAATCATAAGCGTGAATAGAGCAGAGACTGGTCGGTTGAGCTATGCATCTGTGGGATTATACATGACTTCAGGGTATTGTGTTGCTTATTGGGCCCAATGCAGGTTTAAAGGGTTAGCTGCTATTTTGAAATTAAGGGAGATTCTTAAGCCCCCCGTGCGGATGTTTGAGACAAAATTCTCTGCCTCTTGTGCCTGTGAGACATTTATCTAACGTGTTTGATATTTTCTGGCACGCTTGCCCGAAATCTCACCGTGTGCGCTCGGCTGAGCAAATTGGCTCGGCAACTTTTCGTCACCAGTCAATTGGAAGCTCGCTTGGCGTCACATGACACTTTGGCGTTAACGCCGTTAACGGCCATAACTAATCAAAAGTAAAGAAAGAAGTTGAACAGATAATAAATAACAACCATGAGATATAAGATAGTTAACATGGCTAATTACACTGAGTTTGACGATAGAACAAGAAAATAATAATTTAATCAATTCGGTGTCGTGAAACGTGGGTTTATGAAACACGTAGCAGCATTTTCATTTGGTTGAGACACCATATACTGACGACACCAAATTAGGGTCTGACAAAAAACAAGGACACTGTCATACTGACACAGGGTGGGGGGTGCCCGTTTGCGTGCCCGTTTGTTCAGCTAGTTGCTCGCTGTGTGCAGGGGGCTTTAGCAGTGCCATTATGATTCCGAAATGCCACACAGTTCCATAGGCCGGTCCTGCAAATGCATAATCAGCTGAAGTAGTCCTAGTTCTCGAAAACAAACTTCATTTTACCATTGAAACGTAAGGGATTCTTTATTGTGGGATTGCGTAATATTAATCTGCTGACTGGCAATCCGCTTAGCTTCATAGCCAGACTGTCAGGTACAAATCAAGCCTGACACCAGTTCTGAAAAGCTGAATCTAACCAGAGGCCATTCTGCTGGGGTTCTGGCCCCGGCCTGGGCTCTGGTGTTGGCCCTTGGGGGTGAGCACGCTCAGGAGGGGCAGTGGGCTGACTGGACGCACCGCCTCACTCTGGCCGCCTGGTTTGACCCCGGCCACATGCCCCATTTCTATTTCACTGGTGTTCATGGGTGAACATTGTGGAGACATGCTGTAGATAGAGCAGGTGCTTAGCACTAATTAGCATCACGTTGTGAAGAATTGTCAGTATGAAGTTTTAGGTTTTGTGTGTTTTTATCAGAGGTGGGTAAAAGTCCTTACCAGGGTTTCACTCAGGCTTCCTGGATTATGTTGATTCCACAAATTTTACCTGCCACTAATTAGAAAATCAAGCAAGCTTGAATAACATCTTGGGAAGGATTTTTACTTTTTGAACCTGGAATGCCCACCTCTGATTTTTATGATGCTGGCCAGCTCTAAGTACAAGTTTAAAATGTTCACTTTGGTTTGGTTATTATGTTTGGTGACGTGTGATGTAGAAAACTGCGAATGAGAATGCTGCTCAGATCAAATAGAAACTGAAAAAAGAAATAGCTACGCTCTGTTCTATCGAAATTAAACATCAAACATGTCCCGATACCTGAGAATAATGGTGCTGGATAGGGGAATTTGCCATAATGGATGATATATATATGAAAAAGAAACCTCATCCCCCCTTTGATCTAAATAAAACTAGTCACTAGTAACCTTAGGAAGACTGCCCTTCCAGCCTCTGTCCCTGTTCCCCATATTCTCACAGATAAAAGCCTTTGCTTTTCAGCAGGAAATCATCCAGTCAAGTCAAAGCCCCACATGAAGATCCCCAGAGATATCAGTGCACTGCTTGCTACATAATCCAAACACGTTGGATGGGGGGGGGGGGGGGGGGGGGGGGGGATGAAAAGATAGATAAATGTTTAAAGATTTCCTCAAACAAAGTGGCAATACATTCAGAAGGAGGAACGCGATACTTTGCCAGGTAATGCCGGGGTCTGCAAAACATCCTTTGTGAGTTCCTGGGCACGAGCTGACAACACACCAGTCTTACACTGGAGAATAACCCCCCACCAGCACTGTTAAAATCAAAGCAACACTTTCACCAGAAACCTGGTCATTTCCAAGAATTGCCCTGATAGCTATAAATTGTATTTAATGCATGAAACTACTTTTTGGCCTCATATGATGGTTGTCAACGTACTACTTTTGAATAATTTCCATGCCAAAATATCTGTTACTTTTATTTCAGTACTATTTTTATTTCTGTGCTCTAGTTCTTGCTCCTGGGTCCTCTCGCAAACTCGGCGCTGTCTTCATAATTGTAGGAGGCACACGCTGGGAATGAGGCACCACGCCTGGGCCCGACTCCATGCCTGGGTCCGTGGAGCAGGGGCTAATTATCCAGATCATATGATGAGCAGATCCTACACTACTGAGTCCTCAGCCATCATGGGGAAGAAGAACACAGAGTAGAATCAGGGAAAGATGATGTACAATTACGCTAATATCAAAAGAAGCCAAATAGCAAAACTTTACCTTCACGCCATCGATCAGAATGAATTCTTCGCTGCTGAACACACTCCAGGTAAAGCCTCACAACTTTGAACGCTTACTGGCACCGCATCAGGCCCGTTTGGTATTGGCAGGTTTAAAAAGGTCCAGCAGGCATTTTTCTCTGCCAGGTTTCTGCTTATTATGAATTTGTTGCCTGCTTATGGTAGTGTCAGAAAGCTCATCAACTCTGTAGTGGTTCCAACTAAAAAGGGTAACAGGACAGCTGCATGTCTGAACCGTGAGAAATTCCACATGAAAGCACCCGCAAGCAGCGATAGATTAGCTTGTAAGGATAGTTATGTCAGGACTCATTGTCTCCAAATAGAATATGAATGAACAGTCACGTCATACACTTCCACGTGCGGTCTCTGAAACCCTCGTAGAATGAAATAGTTGGTCATGCTTTTGTCAACAGCTAGCACAGATCTAGTCTCTCAACTACATTCCATGACCAGTGTTGCTGTGTGAGCAAAAATGCAACAAAAAGTTCCTAAAGGACCATTATTAGAAAAACAAGTCAACCTAGATGTTGCAGTCATTTCTAAAATAAGAGGTACACTTTTATCTTGTCTTTCTTTGGTCTATTATTATAGCAATATCGCATGTTTCCAGGTCTAGTTCAACAATTCTGAAATGATGGTAGTGTAGCTATAACACCTCATTCTGGATGCAGCAGACATTCCTAAAAAAGACTTTTTCATTACCTGCTGGAAAATGGCTTTACAAGTAAAAATGTCTTCCATAGATTAGATACAGGAAATGGTCTGTTGATACCACTTTCTTACAGTCAAAAAACCAGTTATCTTGCTAAAGGAGGGAAAGCACAGCGCTCAGTTAAGTTGTCATCTTAAAGTCAGTTGTGTTTATCTAAACTCTATACAGTTTACATGGACACAGTTTACCATAACTGCCATTATGGGTCAATTAACAAAACCTTCATGTTTTACTTGAAGATGGTATGAAGAGAAGTTTCATCTGTTCAGCTTGTTGGGACAATCAACATTTCTGTAAACTCTTCCCCTCAGTGATGCCTTTTGAAGAGTAAAAGGATTGTTTATCAAATTCACTTGAAACTTATCTAAGAATGCTATTTGGGCATGTACACAGCTGTGCTTGTTAAGAGAGGCTACAGAAGGAATGAAAGGGCTTGCAAAACATATTGCTAGTGTTCGTAATTGTGTTAATGAGTAGCATTTTCTTCAGAGACATGGCTTTTGATGTTTGCAGCCTTTAGTCCACAGTTTTTCTAATCTGTAGCAATCACATAAAGTTAGCAGGTGCCTCATACTGTACTTGCAAAGATAAATACAGGATAGAACACTTCAGTGTGGTCAGTGCCCTAATCAATGGTTACCAGAAACCAAAGTTATTCATTTCAACATTTTTAATGCTAGTTCCGAGATTCATTTGGTGCTCACAGGACATGAAGCCTCATTGCATCTAAAGTCTCACTTCATATTATTCCACAGGAAATGAGTCCCGAGCATCATGATCATGACCGTAACTATTCGAGACAACCGGCCATATAGGAGATGTTTTTTCAAGAAGCTTTAAGTGGACCGGATCGTTTATGTTCTTTTCTCTGACATCATTTCCCTTTGTTAACACATGTCAAGTGAACCTGTGAAGTCTCAAGTGTTCAGGCTTGTTTAAAGCCAGGTTGTTGTTTGCATGTTAAACAAATGTGATGGGAGAGATCAGCGTGCATTCTTGCTCTTTTTCAGTCTCAACTTTCCCTGGTTTAATCTTGGGGGTCAACAACATTTTGACAGGATACCTTGATTAAATAGGAGCACATTCATAAAAAAAAATGCAAAAATGGATTAACAAAACCAGAGTGTTTTCTTAGTGCGTTACATGATTCAAGGTATTGCAAGGTATTATAAAATATTTCTATTATTTAAATATTTTAATTATTGCTAGTACTACATTTTAATGTTTCACTTTTTTTTTGCGTTTTTATTTATTAAATTTTTTTTTGTACATGTTCTTTTCTTACAAGAAGTGCAGTCTGGATTTCAAACCGCAAACATTCTAATAACAGTGGTGCCTGAGAGAAGGCTCCTCTCTTCAAGTGGTTTTGTGAAGTAAGACTGTGAATTCTGAGCAGCGTTTATGATTTGGAAAGGGCTCAGTCTCAGTCTGGAGTTACGTGGGAACAGCATGAAACAGAATGAGCCTGCATGGAGATGCCTTGTGCTGATTTCACTGTTTCACTTAAATCACAGTCTTAATTAACTCTTTGATGGCCATGCATGCATTTAGTGTTAAAGAGAACCCATGCTTCTCCACTACACGGAGAGAAATGTTACGAAATACCTGCTCCTTTAGATATCGTCATTCTTAAGATTATTGGCTTTGTCTTGCTACTTTCTGCTAAACCATCATTTTTTTGGCATCTGCCAAAATCATTACTGTACGGGTAAGTACACTTCTCATTGGTCTGACATTCATCACATTTACTTACTAAAATTCAATCTCCTGCTGTAAAAGCCAGTTGTAAGAAGAAATCACATAGAGCTAAACTCCAATACACATGCAGGGTCTCACATCGCCAGATGAGCAGTGTTTTCCAAGATCCAGCTATGTTATTTCTCACAGATCACATTATGTCATTGCTGACTGCAGGCCTGGTGAGCACTGGGCTTGGTTTCATCCTTTCTTGCATAAAACAAAGGTGGTTGGAGTAACATCTGACGTCTGACATACACAAAGATAGTTCCCAGCATTTTCACACAAGCCAATATGTTGTTACAGTTGCTCTAAATTGTAGACCAGGAAACCTATACTCAGTGCATGAGCCAGAGTAAGGCCAACACTGGAGGAATGGCACCGTGGTTTTTCCAGTGCTATATTCACCACCGAAGAGAGCTGGAGACTGATTTCTTCAGCTGATGACTGATGAAATCACAGACAAGCCACACAGATTTTATTATTATTATTTTATTTTGACGATTATTTATATTTTGCTGTCATGGGAATTTTGGAGAACACCACGAAAGAGATAATTTTGGAACTGTTGCAGTTGGAATTCTGGTATTTTGTAGGAGCTTCCGCATCATACCAGCCTGGTCCCTAGATGTGTGACCAGAATAGAGTGTTTTACACTGCAGGTGTAAAATGGAGGCGCATCAGTGAACCAGCCTTGATGAGTAACAAAACTCTTTACTGGAGCTTGTTTACTGGCTGGTGAGTGGATACCATGTACTAGCTCGACCAAGACATAAAGTAGAGTTGAACTCTGAGAATAAACGACATCTGTTTAGTGAATGGTTTGGGTTTGCTTGATGCTGTGTGTGATGTAGACAGGACTTTTAAGACTTCAGAGGACTGAGTTATGGAAAATGTTAGACTTTGACAGGGTAAAAATGGTTCCTCACCAGTAAAGAACACTGCAAGATGTGCTACACTAAATCTAACCAATAAACAAGCAGGCCACTGCCTGCCACATAATTGCAACCAGGGCTGAACTTCATGCTGTTACGAAGCTCGGCCATAGAGAGCTGCTACATCCCTGCTTGTATGACTCCTCCTGATTTGCTTATACAATGGCTGTATGCTGAAGTCCTTGTGTTAGTCAACTTTACTGAAGAGACGTCAGAGCGTATGGGAAGGAGATGGCTTCAGGAGATGGATGCAGGACAGCTTAATTTTTGGAGGTCGTTGCAGCATAAATGCCAGGTTTGGTAATGCAGGTAGAGGCTGCTACAAGTTTCCCTCTGTGTTATCTGTGAGCTGAAAGTGGGAGTGAAGCAAATTTCTTCAAGTCATGAGGCAATAAAATCGCTTCTGTTTTCTTCAGAAGCTACTCTTCCTTGTTCTCGATGAGGTTTTGTGAAATATCAACAGGAGTCACTTTGCTTTAGTAGAAAATAATATTTTGGTTGAGAAGTATTAAAAATAAAATCTGTGGTCTGTGGCTTGGTACGCTGTTGCACAATTGACTGCGGTTGCAGGAGAAGTGATGAAGGCATGTGGCACGACTGGGGTCAGTTTCAGCAGACAGTTTTATTACACTCTCATTTAAGCTTCTGCTTAACAGCTCTACATGGACATAAGGTACAACCATAAGTGAAAGGCACTGCATTGTGATCAATTGAAAATTTACAGTTATAAAACATAATAAATAAAAAAGAAAAAATTTGAAAAAAAGAAAAACCTTCAGGCTGAATTTAACTCTCAATTTCATTTTTACTGCCCACTAGAGATCAGTAAGATTCATTAGATTTCATGGAAAAGAAAGGACTCTTTTTTAAATCTACAAATGCCTTATTTTTCCACAATTCCTAGTCCAGAACCTTGTCTCTTGGGCTAACACCCTTCAATGAATGACATCACCTTGGCATCTCTACTATAAAGACAGATACATTTGGTTCGTACCAGGGCCAGTGGTCTAACTCTACAAGGCAGTGCCATCTAAATCAAATGTTCTCTTACATGCACCAAATGGAAACTCACCATCAATTTCTACAATGTACTTTTGTTGGCTTTCCTGTAGTGTTCTTTCTATTTGTGGTACATGTTTATGTAAATCCTCACAGAAGGGAGCCAAAATGACTTATTTGATAACTGCATCAAGAGCTTCCTGTTCAGTCCCCACTGTGCTGTTTCCGTGAATGGTAAGTGACCCACGAGTGACTACACTTACAAAAATAACACGCTTTCTCCCTGACGCTTGTCCTGTCTCGCCTAAACTGTGAAGGATAATTCGACGCTGTTTGATGGGACAACACGAAACAGGATGCATTTAAACCTACTGCTGTATCTGCCCCGGGTCACACTATCTGTTATGGCAGCTATTCCTGTCAGCCACTTTACCTGATAACTGCCATGGGAATGGCAGGCTGAGCCACCCACTGCAGCCTCTCTGGCCAGCAGCCACTGATAGTAAACGCTTTGTACAGTAGCCCAGCAGTGGGATGAGATAACTATGTGGCGCCTGGCTCGTCTCTGTGTTCCGAGTTACCCTCTAACAGGTTCTGGGACAGAAAGGGCAAATGGGCGTTTTTACCATATCTGGTTTTCATGCTTCCTTTTCATTCTTTTTAATGAAAAAATTATAGCCGTCAGTAAATATGACTATGACTGAATATTCTCTGAATTCCTATGTGGCTAGATAGGATGATTAATATGATAAAATATCTTCCTTTTAAGGGCAAAAGTCAGCTTCAGGGATGAAGCTATCAGTCTGAATCCAGATCTTGAAGTCCAGAACTGATTTGTAGGCTTAAAAGGTGACGTCACAAAAGTAGCTGGGAATGTCATCCACCTGTTAAATGTTAAACTTCACCATAAAGAAGTGCAAAATGTTTCAGAACTGGTCACACTGCAGGAGTCTGTCCATAGACGTTTAACAGCTGCATGTTATTGTTCCTGAGAAATCAAGTCAGCTTGCTACAGTTTTAAAGTGTTTTTTTTTTATTTTCTAGTTAAGTTTAGTTTGTATGGTTTCCAAACATACATCACAGAGACAGAGTAAGCACACGAGGTTGACTGCTGATGAAGAAAATGATTCCCTAGCAGCACACGACAAATTGTAACAAACAAAAATCTATTTTTACTGAAAAGATAAAAACAAAAACAAAACAACACATAGTGATACCTACGTTTATGTTTATTTATTCTGAATGTAAACAGACTGCAGGACATTTGCAGACACCTGGTTCTGTCCTCCTGTCCTAATTTTGAACCCAGAGCACCAGGCACTTTCGACAGCCCTGCCGAGCACTGACGACTGCTGTCCGTCAGCACGTGGCCCTGTCTAACCTCTGCCCTGTTGGGTGCTGCTCTGACACCCCCAGTGGAGAGCTTCAGCCCCCTGCCTGGGTCACGTATCACTTGTTGCCACAGTCTGACCACACACACAGACGCAAATACACATGATACACACAGACAGAGGGCAGATGTTTTCTACCAATCTCACTTCCTGTTTACACACTTCTTCCACACCTTACCAATGACATCACTGGGAAAAAGAAGCCACGTTGTGGAAAGAATGTATGTTCTTATCATTAAAGCCCTCAAGTTTTTCATATGAAGAATGCATTTATATTAAGACTACCATTATATTATGTTAGCCTTGCCTGTAATATGTACGTTTCTTAAATTCGAAAACGAAAACACTGAAAACGATTCAAAAACACAAAAATGTAACATTGTAACTCTGACCTACCCAAGCTCACATGCGAATGTTTTGACAGAACCTACAAAGCACACGAGGGCAAATGCCAAATACTGTGAATGTAAACGTCCTGCAATGTGGTCAGTAAATCAGTATGGACCGTTATTCCAATGAAGGCTTTTGAGAAAACTGAGACACATAGAAGAATACTGGAGGAGAAGCAGAATGTTGCACAAATATGACAGAAAACATGAAGAGCGATTATGGGTGATCATAAACGTCCTTCTCACCTGTGATATCTCCTAATGGTCACAACCTTCTTTGATTGGTTCTTTGCTCTAAAGGTGGAAACAAGGCCCCAGAGAGCAGAGTAAGATGTATCGGAGGACCTTTTGAGATCTACTCTACATCTGGATCTACTGTACACCAGCTCTCTCTCTACACATAGAACTGTGTGGAACCATGGAAAGCAAGTAGACATCAGACATTGTCTCAGTATCTTCAACAATTTGGTTTTCCCAGGCCATGGATTGTATCTGTTGGCCTGTGCTATATTTGTGTGCCAGATTTAGCTCCTCCCTTATAATCCAGACTGCACTGGCTCTTGTTCTAAGGTCAGGGATGACATCTCATATGTAATTGACTGGCAAGTTGAATGTGTCTGTTGAGGCCTATGTGGAGAATAATGACTGTTAAATTGAGGTAAATTGTCCTGGCATTAAATATACCTTTTTCTTTTATTCATGATCAAAGAGATTCAAATGAGGTGATTTGCATATATGGATACTGGAGAAGTTATCAATGACTCAGACCAGACAGAATGGCAGTTTGGCTTTTAAACTGGATTTTAAAGTGCCGTCTGTATTCAGACATGAAAGGACATATAAGAATGAAAAATGGGCTGTCAAGAAAAAATGACTCATGCATTTAATTATAATGAAAAATTGGACCATAGAATCCAATGCATTTTGTTGGAAGATAGCAAAATGCATATTTACACCTCTGAATTCAGTCCCACCAGGATTTCGCGGGCCTTTTTTGTGATTGTTGCGGGCTAAAATGTTTGATGTTGCGGGTGTTTTTCAAAAAAATTGCGATGGAAGTTGCGGTGTGTTTTTGCTTTTTTGTGAGTACATTTCAATAGGGAGTAAATGTTGTATGGTTTCCTCTATTTAGTAGTCCATTTTAATTATCTATTTACCTATTTATTCAGGGTTGCCAACTTTTCAAGATCGCTTGGAGTGAGATTTGAACCTGGAGGGGGTGGCGAACGTTAATTGTTGACGGGGGGGGTTTAGCGAACGTAAGTTGTTACCGGGCGGCCTGTAAAATGGACACAAATTAAGTATTATATCGAGATCGATCGCCAGTGGTTGGCGCCAGAGCGAACTAGTAACTCATTGATATGGATCAGAGATAAATAAACTTTATCTCTTGCGTGCGCTGCAGTGACTTCGCGGGCTACCGTTGCATTGTGGGGAATGTAATGTTTGTGCGTGCAAAACACCATCGGGCGGCTGTGGCGTGCGGGCCAGTTCTAATAGTGATTAAATATCATCCAGGGGGCCATAGCTAATCAATTCGCGGGTCGGATCTGGCCTGCGGGCCTTAACTTTGACATATGTGCTCTATGTGGTATGAAATAGTTTGGGCAGGAATGATCCCTCTCAAGTTTTGTATGCCCCACCCCCTGAAACACAGGACAGAGAATGCACAATGATCCCTCTCACTTTCTTGAAATGATCCCTTGAAGTGCAACAGCTCGGTGGCAGAAATGGACTTTCCCTTAAAAGACTATGAAAAATCACTTGGAGTGGATGGGCTGGTGCTAGAAATGTTAAACTTGTTGGAAATACATGTATGAAACAATAAAACACTGAAAACAAAAAAAAACAGTTTATCCCCGCTTTCATGTGGTGTACCGGGATACTGCTTTTCCCGATCTTTTTGCCGTTATTTTCGCTCATGCTGCTTTCAGTCCGCTCCTCTTGAACGTATATACGGAAGTAAGGCGGGAGTTTGTCGACGTCACATCAAGACGACATCAGTGATTGGTTAAATTTGCAGGAAAGTTGCGGTGATTGGCTGAAGTTGCAACACCGCCCTGAATTCGCGGGGTTTGCTTGAAGTTGCGTTGAAGTTGCAAATCGCAACATCGCGACTTTCTGGAGGGTCTGTGAATTACATCTGATAGAGTGTTCAGGGTGACGGTTTTGTTTTCATTTGATCAGTGGCTGTACAGATACAGTATGTGCAAATCCGAAGAAAAACAATCATGTTTTAATGTACCTCCATGCTGCAGATTTGTCCCCCAGCTATATGAGGCCTTCCTGCAAAACCCACTGAACCTCCATGTGTGGAGCCCCCCCCCCCCCCCCCACACACACACACACACACACACACACACACACACGTCAAGCAATCATTTTCTTCCCCCCAGTTCAGCCACCCTGGAGGCCCATAGCATTAATCCAGCATGCTTGAGCCAACCCAGTGGGTGCCTCCAGCAGCGTGCCGTCCCTCTGCAGCCTGGCGTGTCCCCTGGCACCCGCTTGGCACAGGGCAGGAGCCGCAGTGCCGTGCCTTTGCCTCGGAAGCACACTGAGCATGCTGTTGTCCCGGCCGAGAGCCTGGCCAGTGCTGTGGTGGAGCGCAATCAAGCACAGATGGTCAGCGAAACAATGAGAACTGGGGGAAAGGTGACCTGAGGCTCAGCCATTTCAGAAACAACAGGGCCAACTAAAGAGAGCTACAGAAGGTTTGTCATCAAATGGATTGTGCAATAGGTTCCATGGCTTGTCTTTATCAGATACCTTCCAGTAATCATTACACAGGAAATCCTGCAGACTCTGCTAGGCCCCCTGACCCACCCGGCCCACTCGTCTTTATCAGGGGGATGGCCATGTTTTCCAATTAGGCAGCCACACCGGCTCTGTCTATCAGTGTGGCTTTGTTCGATATGATCTCAACAGAGCTGTCTAGGCACTGGTGACAACCACACACTGCCACTGCACACATGCTCCGTTCAGATGAAAAGATATCTATTTAATTATACTTTATTAAATGTATTTTATTTTTAGTTGGGAATTTCAGCATGACAAGGGCCAGTTCTCTAAATCAGAAAATCAGAAAACAGGTCTTTTGTCTGTGTGTAAATGCATTTTCATCAGGGCAACAGGGAACACAGTTCAAATGAGCGAAGTCATGGCAGAACACGGTGATGTGATGTTACTTGCACCTAAAAATGTCATGCTCTCAAACCGGTCTTTTAATTCCTCCAATGGGAATACCAAAACTGCATTGCTCATCGTCCCACCAACGTGGAAGGGAGTGACCTCTCCTTGGGAGGAGCAAGCAGACTAGGCAGGAGGTTCGATTAAAGCCAGAGATCCACTGTGGATGAGTAATCGCCAACCAAGGTATGTGTTGACAAATCGGAGCGTTTCATAGCAATCGGGTGTCAATGCGTGGAGGAATGGCGCTCAAACCAGTCTTCCCATGACATCATGCTTCCACAGGGGCAAAAAAAAAACCTTACCCTGTGACCTCTGTTTCCAGAATGGCTTTTAGAGCCATCAAGAAAGCAAGGCTTTTAAATCTCCCATGAGACTTTCACCAGCGTGGTGAAGGAACACCATCTCAGCTGGCAATCACAGAAAGAAAATAAAGGAGAAAAAAAATTCTGTTAGAGAACACTGTAGTGCAGGAGGACCCTGCTGTAGTAATTCTGACCCAATTAAATGAAGGAAGTTCAAAGAACTAAATAGCTCAGTCATTGCTTTCAATGGCTGAATAGTAAACAGATGCCAGTTTTGTCAGGAAGTAGCTGTTCTATGAGAGGGTTTTGATTGGAGAGAGAGATCCTTATCCTTGAGGGACCACACACCAGTACTATGTGTTTAAAACCTCACTGTTGAACTGTACTGCACCTACCACTTTGTCCAGTTAAAATGAACAACTGCCCCTGTCACCGCACCACTTTACAAGAATTTTGGAGACCGGCCGTACTACTTGATCACTAAAGAGGAGACTCAAAAACTACACGGCACACTGAGAAGGGGAATCACTCAAAATAAACACCCAAAGTTTTAAACGACATGATGACCATTACTGAACAAGAAGCTTCGCATGAAGACCAAACCATTCTTAAGGCCACACGGTCTGGGTTAAACTTAGTTTGGGATAATGCAGGATATTTCACCACTGAGAATGTGCTATTGTCCTGCAACAGATGGGCCCAGCATGGATGTCCACCCAGTACAGAAACCCAGTCATGATCAGGAACTGGGGTGGGGAGTGCAGGAGCTTGGGGTTCCTGATCAAGTCTGTGGGGTTTGGCTAGATTAGTGGCTTCTCCGTTCAGGCTTTAGCGTCACCAGCTGAGTAAGTTTGTGTGTCAGAGCTCCAGCTGGGGACACATCCCACCAGCTGGGTTTCCTTTGCCAAGAACCCCCTGCAATCATTCATTATCCTCCCTCCACACACACACAGTCAGAGGTCTTTCCCATCCACATAGCCAGGGGACTGTGCTGGGGAATGCCATCAGGTCCATAAAGAGAACCACTGATACTAATTGGAACAAATACGTATATTGAAGGAACGTATTGCCAGGCGTGGTAAATCATCTGGAGAAGGGAGGCATTCAGGAAAAAGTGGAAAGTACTGTCCTTTAGCATCCGATTATGGCATGTTCACATTTCTCAGTGTTTTTTTTCCATAGGGTTCAAAAGGTTGTTGGAATTAAATTAGCAAGTTAAAAAGAGAACAAGGCCGTGCCATGTTGTCCAGCTCTGGTCAGTAGGCTAAAGTTCTTTTTATACCACATGATTTGTCCAGTAATTTCATTATTGTGAAATACCCCTGATGTTCTGAATTCTTTCATGGCACTATGGGAGATGGATGCATCACTGGTGAAGACTATGATAGTTTAGGAAGCAAGTGCTGGTAAATTGTGTTGTGCAAAATATCTAGAAAGGTAAACACTTTAGATTTGGCTTTCTGAGGTATTTTCTTGAGGTCATTTCGATTACTCAGATTACTCAAAAATTAAACAGTATTCTTTAGAATCTAGAAATTATAAAAGGCTTTGTAACAACACAAAATTTCTATTCAATCATGCCGAGTCATGGTAGCTCTGTTCTACCTCAAAGCAAAACCAGTACAAAATAAAACTTCGAGGAAAAATTGTCTGCATAAATCACACAGGATTACATAAAAAACAGGTCTGTGAAGCTAGCATGGAAACAATCCATTATCATTATGGCCCAAAACGTCCAGTGACAGTCTTGAAAACAATCACTGAAATCTGTGAAACTATAAAGCAGGACACATCCAAGAGGATTGCCAGGTAATCTTTCTAGCAACAGGCCTTCAGTGGTTTTTCTTGGAAATGAACACTAGATCTCTTTCAAAACTCCAGGACCACATGCTTCCTTACTGTGGGTGAGGGGTAGATCTGTCCGACACCAAGGCAGACAATAGATAAATGCAGTAAAAACCACAAGAGCATTTTGTCCTGCATGGATAAAGACCACTCACTCTTGTAGTGCTAATGTATGCTGTCTGCCCCCCCCCAACACCCCCTTCTGTGGCTGAAGGCCGGGGGGCTGGAGCCCATCACTCCAGTGCCGCGGTGGGGGGGACGAGCAGGGATGAACGGAGGAAGCCGCTCTGATTTATCAAAGCGAAGGCCGAACGCTTCAAAGACGCGAGTTGTATTTCCCCAGCCTCCCCAGGGTCCTACTACTGCCGCCGACACCACTGCAGACCCAATTTCCCAGATGTGGGACGTTTTTTACCTGCCCAAGATCAGCCCTTTATTTCAGGTCATTACCATTACGCACCCCCCCCCCCCCCCCCCCCCCCCCAAAAAAAATACTGATGCTGTCACAGCCGAAGACTTCTGTTTAACTCTGCAGGATTATGAGAACGGCCAAGTTTCATTTCATCAGTAGAGACAGTCAGCTTGACCTGCTAAATTCACAAAATCTACATTTTGTTATAAGTTTTTTTTGTGGTTTATAAACAGTGAGAAACATAGAATTCATACAAAAGAGTTTAGTCTGTGGTTTACCTCACAGGCACTAACCACTTTATCAGTTACCTTTATCTTAGGTGTACAATTACTGAGTATAGCCATGCACAGTACAGTTGTTCATGTGACTATCAACATACTCCATCCTCTTCCCACTGCACCCAGACAATGGATTAGCATTATAGTATTTGTTGAAACCTGAGATTTTGCAAAAAAAAAAGCATTTGAAGTGTCATTAATCACTGTAGGCTACTGAGATGATGTGAGAAGCCTTCATATTTCTTCATACAGTGATATGTTTTGACAGTATAAACCCTACACAGCCGTGAAAAATTGTCTGTACTTACTTACTTACTTGTTTATATTAAAACGTTAATTAAGTAATTAAACGTTAATTAATATATTCAACATTATATTAAAACGTGGATGGCATGGTGGTTAGCGCTGTCTCCTCACAGCAAGGCGGTCTGGGTTCGATTCTCAGTCTGCTCCACTCTGTGTGGGGTTTGCATGTTCTCCCTGTGCCTGTCCAAATACATGTATGTTAGGTTGATCGGTCATTCTAGATTGTGTGTGTGTGCTGGCCATGTGGTGGACTGGTGACCTGCCCATGGTGTACCCTGCCCTTTCCTGATGATGCAGGGATTGGCTCCAGCCCCCCTGTGACCCCCAATTAGTGGGATTAAGTGGCATGGATAGATATTTAAAAGTGCATCTTATTGTTTTGTCCTGATTAGCTTGTATAGTTTTTTGTATGGTTTGCTTACTATCTCATTTCACTGTCATCTCGTTTAATTTGCATATTAAAAGGTTAACCAGGCTAATAAGTGGACACATTATTATTATGATGGCCAGTGTTGAGCAGCTGTCTGAGTTGCTGGGCCTTGTCTTAACCCTCTTATCAGTAGTGATGCGAACAGGAAGGCAGCCAAACGTTCACGGTTTGCGACACACATGAAACTCGAGACGGAAACATGTCAAGACCAACTTTTTTGTCAGCAAATCAAAACTTATGTGACGAAAAAGTTTGGCAGGAAATCGTGCATTTTTATCGCTAAAAGTCAGTCGAAGGGAAAAAAAACTTGATGGAAATGGGCTGCTGAGTTGAATGTTTTTTTTTCACCACTTTTTTTATTTTATTGATTGCAGTTTGCCAGGAAGTAGATGGAAAATTCATTTGACATGGTAGGTGGGTATATCACATGGTAGATGGTTGTGCTGGTAGGAGTTCATCAGACATGCCATTGTTGTTCGAGTTTTTACAGTGTCACTGCTACACAGTCAGTGTCACTGCTACACAGTCAGTGTCACTGCTAGGTTGTGAGTGGTGGTTCACCATCTAGAATCTTTTAGGCCATCAGCAGTCCTGTGGTCAGGAAGTGGAGGTTGGCTAACACAGATACAGCTACACTGGGGATATAGCCTCTAACACAGATACAGCTACAGTTGGGGATTTAGTTTCTAACACAGATACAGCTACAGTTGGGATATAGTGTCTAACACAGATACAACTACACTGGGGATATAGACACACACACACACACACACACACACACACACACACACACACACACACACACACACACACACACACACACACTCGTGGGAAATAAACAAGGAAGGAAGCTGGTATGAAGAGGAGAAGCACCCATGGTGCAGTGTATGGCTGTGTGGTGTAGTCAGATGTTTCTGTTGGCTGACTAGAAGTGTATGTCATTAGCGTATCTGTCCGTCTGTGCCAGTGAGCATCTTTTCCTGACTCCAGTTCAGCGGGAGAGAACGTTTCTTCAGTTATCACCCTGAAGAGTGCAGAAGAGAGCCTCACCATTGTTCTAGAGAACATCAGCTCATGTGTCAGGCAGCAGGAGAACAGTAGAAGGGAAGTTGAGGGAGAATCAGATTTCATGTTGTATTACTGCTCCTTATTACTACATTTGATTAGATTTGGCATGACTCATATTCTTACTGGTGCTGAGAAGAGAGACCCGGTCCAGTCCTGATGAATGGATTATAGTGTTACTTTTTAATCTAGCACATCCAGAGATTCTATCTAATAGTTTATATGAATACAAGACTCAGCATTGTTTAACATATTGAGGGATTTACCTTCCACATCATTTCAGCTCTATTTCATCATGATTTCCAGATTGAGAAACAATTTAAAAAAAGGTTTGCTACAGTCAGCTGCCTGATATTGCGTGAGACATGTGTAATACTATCATCTACAGACACCTACTCTGCATGGTGTGCATTATATCGTATGTGGTTTTCCATGCTGACGGCGACTGACCTGACACTTCCTGCGGTCTCTCGGGTCCACAGTGCCCTCTCTCCCCTCCAGGACCTCATCCTCTCCGAGTCTGGATAAGAAGGTCAGGCTGTAGGATGTAGTGTGCTTCACAGACACTCACGTGTCACATGGACAGTGGAGCTCAGAGTGAGAGTACTTCGTCTTCCATTGGTCGTGTGCCAAGGCACCGTCACCGACAAAGTGAGAAAGAAGTGAGGGAGACAGGACTGCGTTTGGCTCTCGAAGTGCACAAAGCAGGCCTGACCGCCATAATGGTGCTGGCCCATGTCTCATTACACATGTCAAGTCATTTTATGTATATAGCGCTTTTTACAACACATGTTGTTACAAAGCAGCATTACAAATGCATGGGTCCAGATCCCTAATGAGCAAGCCCAGGACAACAGTGGCAAGTAAAATCTCCCTAATACCAAGACTCAAAAGAGAACCCATCCTCCATTGGGCGGCCCAACATGTCTTCCTTATGAGTATAGCACTGGCTAAATCCATTTCTATTGTCATCCAATGATAAATGCAAATGGTAGGGTCAACAGTATGTTGTTTCATGGTAAAATACAGTCCAAAAGCAATTTAGGGGTGATTATATAAGGAAAGAGGGTAAGATGAGAAGAATTTGAAGGGAATCGACAGGGTTGACATGGCAATGTGTTGGGAGCAGAGAGGGACAGATAGAGAAAGACATAAAGAAAAAGAGAGAACAAAGATGGGAGATGATGCATCAAATAAAACATGGAGAACAGTAAGCTGACCATCGTGTTCTTGGTCTCCATGTTCCCAGGCACTAAATTGGGCTTGCAACTTTTTTGATGAAATTTTGTTTGGACAGTTTAAGTATAGACTCATATACATACACACTCATATACTATACACAACAACCTACACTCAGAACATTTTAATTATTTTGTGTGTAAGTATACCTTTTCCATGACATTATTATCAAATCAAATAAACTTTGATTGATTGATTATTACTATCTCAAGCAGCTAATGGGTTCAGAGAATTCAGGGCACTTATCTTTATTATTCTTAATGGGATAGGATGAGTGATAGGGGTTACATGAGTGATTGATAGGGGTTACATGAGTGATAGAAGTTACATGAGTGATTGATAGGGGTTACATGAGTGATAGGGGTTACATGAGTGATAGGGGTTACATGAGTGATAGAAGTTACATGAGTGATTGATAGGGGTTACATGAGTGATAGGGGTAACATGAGTGATAAGAGTTACATGAGTGATTGAAAGGGGTTACATGAGTGATAGGGGTTACATGAGTGATAGGATTTACATGAGTGGTAGGGGTTACATGAGTGATAGGGGTTACATGAGTGATAGAAGTTACATGAGTGATTGATAGGGGTTACATGAGTGATAGGGGTAACATGAGTGATAAGAGTTACATGAGTGATTGACAGGGGTTACATGAGTGATAGGGGTTACATGAGTGATTGACAGGGGTTACATGAGTGATAGGGGTTACATGAGTGATTGATAGGGGTTACATGAGTGATAGGGGTTACATGAGTGATTGACAGGGGTTACATGAGTGATAAGAGTTACATGAGTGATTGACAGGGGTTACATGAGTGATAGGGGTTACATGAGTGATTGGGGTTACATGAGTGATAGGGGAAACATGACTGATAGGTGATACATGAGCAATAGGGGTTACAGAAGTGATATGGACTGGGGTGTGTCCTGCTAAATCGACAATAGCTCATTTTCATTTTAGAAATCTGAATTGCATGTTGATGTTTTATATCCATAGGTTCCCTTTAAAAGTGTATAAATTATTAATAATTTAATAACTCATGACAAAAAAGATCAGGTTTATAGGCAACAGACAAAAGAAATCGCAGGCAATCTACTTGCAAGTTGAGGCCTTCTCAGCACAACTGTCACATAGAGTTATTTAAAGCCACCCTGGCTCTGTGTTTATCTAACACTGAGGAACACAGAGAAACAGTGTGTAACTGTCTGCGAGCTGAACTGTTCTGATAACTGCCAGTATTTCTAAAACAAATTTGCCTGGGACTAGTGGTAATGTGTTTAAAGCCAAATTAAATAACGTTGCATTGGGAGAATAGATTTTTTACTGAATGATGCACAATGATAGCACAAAGAAAAACAGTGCAGTGTTTCCTTAAACCTAAAGTTCATGTCACTTTCTCTACCTTTATTTGACCACTTTCATGTCTTCGACAAATGTCTACTAGTGCTTACTAGCATTTAAACAAAAAACACTATCTGCCCTCCCTCAGAGAATAGCAGCTGGCTCTGGAACAGATCCGGTGTGGATCTGGTCCGGAACAAACAGATCCATGCTGGATCAAGACCAGATCTCTTCCAGAGTCAGCTGCTTTCTGGACATTGGCTTGATGTTCAATTCTGATTGGAACTATTTCAAAAGTACAGGAAGTCATCCATAATCTAGAGTATCTAACCCTGCCCAGTACACAGCCTTGTTCTAGCACCTAATTCACCTGAGCCATCAGGTCATCAAAGGCTGTAAGACACTGGAGCATCTGCAAACATCTGCTCCAGCATATTTAATACTGTGGAAGAACTTCCAATTCAGACATGTGTCCAAGACGGTCACATGCACTCAGACAGAGATAGAGAAAACAAAACAAAACACACATAACACAAACATCCAACAGTTTCCATGTACTGCAATAGTGGCAGCAGCTTTAGGAGAGGAGTGACCCACATGTGAGTCCTCCTGAGAGATGACTGAGTGTTCAGGGTCAGGCAAGCTCGGTTTGTGCAGTTCGGGTGAGACTAAACACAGAATGCATGAGGAACGTGGTCACACTCTCATCACTGTGAGCCTACGTCCAACACTCTTCCTCTCTCCAAGACCCAGAACTGCAGAACGCTCGAATGCAAGTGTCCAGAGCACCCATGGATAAATAAATAGAGGTAAAAACGAAGAGCTCTCTTCACCTTCGATAATGCCACATTTACACATTCTTAGAAAACCCTCAGGTCCAGACTGTGAGCCAGGAAATATTCCTTTGCTGCTCCTAAAGTGAAATATAGTTGAAAAGCAACAAGGGCTCTAATGATTTCTGAGTGGGCAGACATCCGTCATCTTTGGAAGGGATGAGGAGAACTGGGCCACTGCACAGAATACAAGTGAAGGACATTAAATAAAAGAATAACGAGCATCGTAGGGAGATAAGCGTGTCCTCCATTAAAGAGGAACAGACCAGAGCAAGAGGGGGGCAGAGGCTGCATCACATAGAGATACACAGCATTTACTGCTGAGCTGAATCATTTCTTACAAATCAAACAGTGTGTTATGGTGGTCCACCCACAAGAGTTCCAGGACTGTGACTCGCAAGGTTTGATGTCACAATGCGAACCTCTCATAAGTCAGTCTTGAGCTGGTCTCCAGTTCATAACTAGCTCAGGCATATTAGCGACTGAACTAAGACATGAAAGAGTTGTGGAGTTATAGCCAACATTAGTCACACTTTACACTCACACACATCCTGCTCTGGATCGTGTTAAGACAGTGCCTACAGCCTTTCTCTAGCCTTGCTAACTTGAGATGCACTGCGTCACAAACCAAGAACAAATCATTGTTTCTTCCAGAAAAAAAAGAAAGTTAAAAGTGTCCTCTCTCACGCCCCTACTTACACACACAAGACATCTCTTCCCCCCACGTATACACAGATATATGTAAGATTCTTTTCAATGATTTCAGTGCACTTTTACCTTTTACTAGTCTATTCTTAATATAAAAGAGCAATGGTTAATAAGATTTGTCTAATATATGTCTACAGAATAAAGTTGTTTAATAGCAAAAGTAGTACAGCTCAAAGAACACTCAAATATATTGTGACATCGGTCCAATCGGGGTAACAGGGCACAGGATGACATCACTACCCACAAACACCTGAGGTTCTCTAATGATGTTAGAAATGTTTAAATGTCATGTTATAAGATGGTTGGGTTTTTTCTGCGACACTGGTCATACTTGCCATCCTGTGTCATTACATGTATGTATACACTGTCTAAGTTTCCATTGTGTTTGTGCCATGTGAATGGTGAATGGTTTGATGCCATGCACTGTTGTGATACGAGTGAGAAGGTCTTGTTTGAAATGCGCGTTGTACTGCAATTCACTCTCAAAACGACTAATAAACTCTGTTGAGATGGACCTGCATGTGACAATTGGTGTCAGAAGTGGCTCTGCAAACTGAGATGGACCGCATCTCAGAAGAGCTGGAACAGCTGCGGGTAGACATGGGAGGTGCACGACAAACAGGTGGCAAGGAAAAGGAAAGGAAAGGAAAGCCAGACTGCACTGTGGCGGACCGAGCGAGACTGACCCACCGCTTCCCGGCCAACAGCCAACACTGGCGGGGACAGGAGAAGTGACGATGGGGAACCCAGCAGCTGTGTGCCCATCCAACCTGACGGCGGAGGCAACGTCCATGACTTGTAACCCAGCGTTCAAGCTCAGGCTTCCTAGCTACAGCGGCAAGGTGGATTGGGCTGCCTTCGAAGCCCAACTGGAGGTTGTGGCAAGCTGCATGGGATGGACAGATACGGAGATGGCAGCACAACTCTGCCTGGCACTACAGGGGCGGTGCATAGAGTGCTGGTGGAACTCCCCATTTAATGCCAGTGTGAGCTCACATCACTGAGGAAGTCACTGCAGGCCCGCCCGAAGCGGGCCAACCCGGCGATCCTGCGACCAAGCAACAGCTGACATACTGGTGACACGGCCGTGAAGAATGGATTGGTGCCCTGGTGTCTGAAGTGGCCTTGTTGGTGCACCAGGCCAACCCATCGTTCCCTCGAGCGGCCCAACAGCAGCTAGCGTTGGATCATTTCTTATGCGTGCTGGAGCCTGGCGACCTTCAGAGGCATGTCCAGCTGGCGAACTCGAGCACGCTTGACGCTGCAGTGGATTAGACCTGAACTGATTCTCTCCACCTGAGCCAATGACTGGAGTGCGGCACACAGCCTTACAAGCTGCTCGTTGTCGTGCTGCCGCTGTGTAGAGCACCGTCACAAGTTTACACAATGTAGTGCACCGGGAAACAAGACCGGAGCCACTCCCAATGGATCTCCAATACCTCCAAAAGTCCCTTCAAGAGTCACCAAGAGTTCGGTGAGACTTCGGTGCAGGCACTTATAGACACGGGGTCATCTGTGTTCTTAATTTGACCTGAGCTGCTGACTGATGATTTTCGGATGTAATATGTGGGCGCGCTGGGTTAACCACGGTCACTGAAATTTCCTTTGACTTCGGACAAGGGCCTTTGTCCCATGTTTTTTGGGTCAGCAGATTAAGGACTTCTGCATTCTAGGTGGCGACTTTCTGAGACGTACTGGGGCTGTTATCGACTTTGATCGCGGGACTCTGTCTCTGAATAGACTTCTGGTGGACATTTGCAACGGGAGTATGGAAGTTAGGGGTTCGTGCGCATTGGCTACAGGTGATGCGGTGGATAGGATGACGGATTAGTTAATCTCTGACTCTGTTTAAGATTTATGGCAGCCACATTCGAGCGGCTGATGGAGTCCATCTTGTCTGGTGTCCCCGAAAGCAAATGCGTGGTATACCTAGATGATGTTTTGGTCCATGCTATCAGTTTCGAGGCTGCTCTGTCTAATTTGGAGCTGGTTTTGGACCTCATCAAGAAGGTGAATCTGAGTCTCAGTCCGGCTAAATGCAACGCATTAGTTTCCTTGGGCATGTAGTGAGCAAGGCGAACGTCGGGACTGACCCCAGTTCAGGAATGGCCCACTCCCCGGACGTTGCAACAGGGGTGTGATGTGTGATGTCTGATTGCAAGTACTGTTTGCGTGCCGAGGGGAAACTCGCTGAGTTCGGACAGTGTGCGGCTGTCAGTCCGGCGTCCTCGGCTCCCTTTGAATTGTCATGTGTCCCTGTTGAGGAAGTTTGCTGATGCACAGATGGCAGATTTGGAACTTACATGGGCGTTGCGTGAGCTGGAGGCATCTACACTACCTGAGTGGAATACCGTTGTGTGCTTGGGGCCCACAGCTAAGGTCTTACGCTCAAATTGGGACAGCTGGTGAGGGGAGTTTAGTGTCACGTGTGGGAGGACCCGACTACTGGGCGACAACTGACACAGTCTTGCTTGCTCTTCATCGGATGCAGTACAGATGCCTGATGGAGCTGGTGACAGTGGACATTTTGGGATTTTCCCTGTGACAGAGTCTGGGAACTGCTACATGCTAGTCACAATGGACTATTTTACAAAGTGGCCTGAACCCTATGCGATACCTGACCAGGGTGCGGTGACGACGGCCGACACTCTTGTGTGGGAGTTTTTCTACCGGTTTGGATTACCGGAGTGAGGTTTGTTGAGCGGATCAACCTGACTTAGGCCACTCAACTGGTTATGGCCACCCAGGGAAACCAGCACAACTGGGACAAGCAGCTGCCTATTGTTCTGTTGGCATGCTGCTCTGCCGTCCAAGAGACTATGGGATTCACACTGGCCATGCTTATGTTCGGTCACGAGCTACGAGCATGGACTTGGCTTTCGGTGCACCCCTGACCAATGATGGTAACGCGGAGCCCAGCCCTGTCTTCATTTCTGAACTCTTGTCACACATGTGTGGACTTCACGCACTGGACAGATCGAACCTGGCTGGTGCAGGGATGAGACAAAAGCACGCTTATGACATGTGCTGCTATGGTGTGCCCCTGTCAGTGGATTCTGATATTTGTCTGTACAACCCACAGAGTAAGAAGGGACCGTGCCCGAAACTGCAGTTGGCTTGGGTAGGACCCTGCACCGTGCTTTCACGTTTTGGGGAAGTGGTGTACCGGATCTGTTTGCCGCTGTACAGGTCGCCTGAAACTGTTGGACAATAGACATTGCTTAGATTTACCGGTACCCTTAACCCCCATTGTCCCTCCCGTGGCAAGCTCAGCCAGGCCGCATCATGCATGGAAGCTGCCATAGCATTTGCAAGACTTTGTGTGAATTATTCTTTACTCTTTCCATGTTACTACAGCCTGTTGTTGGTCACTGGAGACGGCTGACCTTTTGGGGGTGGGGGGGTGGGCTGTGTAACGTAAGGGGAGAGGGCGATGTCACTACCCACAAACACCTACGGTCCTCTAATGATGTTAGAAATGTTTAAATATCATGTTATATGATGGTTGGGTTTTTTATGTGACACTGGTAATAAGTTAAGCAACAATCCTGTGTCATTACATGTATGTATACACTGTTTAAGTTTCCACTGTGTTTGTGCCATGTGAACGGTTTGATGCCATGCACCATTGTGATACGAGCAGGTCTTGTCAAAATGAATAATAATGTCTGTTCATTACTTGGACCTGCCTGTGACTCCTCTTTATCACACCACGCCACAATATGTTACATTAAGTAAATAAACTTCTAAATTTTTTAAAAAGATTAATGCCACATATACTAGAACAGGAAAACCACTGGTGGAAACTTCAATAAATATCTCAGGAAATACCACCACAGTTTTCATAATAGATGTGCTGTCAGAATTGCTACATTCTCCTGCAGAAAATGATAGTACTGGAAATGGGGTTTCTGAGCCTATTATCAGAGTTTAAAAGCTGAGAGTGGACCATCGGCTGTGGGCTCAGTGGAGCAGGGAGCAGAGGAGACAAACAGAGTCGGGCCAGTGGAACACATGGACAGAGCCTCTACCGTGAGTACAGACAGCAGGAACGACCAGTGGGTCCAGGTTGGGGCCAAACCCAAATGACATGCAGTAGGCTACAGTTCTGTAGTACTGTAGTACAGCCCTCAGTGCCAAAAGTGTTGTTCAGAGACTTAAGCACAATAGATCACTTAATCCGCAGGATTGGACCAATGCAGAACCTCAGAAGCACAGAAAGAACTGTAAACGCACACTGCCCAGAGCCTTCCAGCAGTGTCACAGACACAGCCAGTGGACACAGCTGACTCCTTCATAATTGGGGATGATTCTATCAGTAGCATTAAATATCAGAAACTCATAGTTCAATGTGAGCCAAACATCATAGTCTCTGATTGAAACTGCCAAAATAACTGTCTGACCACACAACAGTTTTATGCATGTTGACATGAATGACAAAAGCAAACAGTAGTCCGAGGCATTAAAACGAGACTTTCACAACCTCTTCAGTACAATTAGAAAACATTTATCAGTGGTCCTCTGCCAGAATGGAGAGCAAATATTGTATCAAGGCTACTCAGAATAAACCCTTGGCCACTCAAAAGTTGCAGGTCAAACTATTTGAACTTCAACCTGTTTTTTTGGAAAGAGGGGATTGTTTAGGCAGGATGGACTTCATGCAAACAAGAGAGGTGTTAAAACCTTAAAAGAGAACTCCTCCCCCCTGTCAATCGTTCATATTTGTATCCTGCTTCCTTGTTTTGGTGTTCCATGGGTGTTTGTTTTGGTTTCCATGTGCTTGTGATGTCACTAAAGTTTGTTCACGCCTGTTCATTTATAACCCCGCCCCTTGTTAGTGATTTCACATGCGTCTGCTTTAGTCCCCTGTTTCCCCTGTGTATTTAGACCCTGTTTTTAAGATTCTCCATTGTCAGTTATTGTTCGTGGTCTCTGTATCTTATGTGCAGTGTCATTTAGACACTGTAACCTTGCATCTAGTGATTTACTGTCCAGGTTTGTGTCTGTTTCTTTTTAGTCCTGTTTTGTTTCATTATGAGCCACAGTGTTTGATGCAGAGCACAATTAAGTCAGCTATATTAGGTTGGTAATTAACAAATCTCACTTAATTAATCATTTTATTATAACCCACGGGCTTGATTTTAACTTTTTAACTGAAACATGGTTAAATGAATGTACGGCCACAATCGCATTAACTGAGTCAGCTACTAAACTTTTCATGAATTCATAAATGTCTGAAGCAAGCGTTAAAAGTGGAGGTACCACTGCTCTGTTTAATGGGTCCGTCCAATGCTAGCAGTTATCTTTAGCAGATACTTAAATCCTTTGAGCATCTCTGTTATCTTTAGCAGATACTTAAATCCTTTGAGCATCTCTGTGAAGTTCTGACTGGCATCCCAAAACTATCATTAATAATGGTCTATAGGCCTGTAAGGTACAGTGCAGATTAATTTAATGCTATCTCTCATTTCCACTGATTTCGACCATTTTAGAGTTGCTGGGGATTTTAACATGAGGCAATGAGGCACCTTAAATCAACTACATGCAGTCTTGACCCCTACATACTACCTTCCTAAAGAATGTGTTTTGTTCAATAATGGATGACACACTTCTGTTAAAAAGAAACAGAACTGTGCTAAGTTATTACCAACCTCAAATCTACAGTTTATTGGGGAAATGTCCCCCCATCTTACTGATTTCCACAGCAAGTGGCTGTCTAAACAAATTTCCGTCAGGATTTTAACCTACTGATGGTATTGAGACTCTAATTAATGACATTTGTTTGAACACAGATTCAGAGGGGCTGTGCGTTCTGCTCCTCCTTGACCTTAGTACAGCCTTTGATACTGTAGAACACAACTGTAATACACAAGACACAACACAGAGGAACCCAAATGCAGTGTACTAGTTTTATATCCACAAAGTACAGCGGCGTCACCGAGAGAGGCAAGACACTTGGAGTCTCGTGCGTTGCTGGTATCAGAGAGACAAAATGGTGCAAAACAGTATCGAGGTCAAGGCAGGCAGAAGTCAGTCTGGGGAGGCAGAATTCAGGATCCATTAGAGGGGCTGGCAGGGTACGTAGTCTAGGGAGGAAGCAGAGGTCGAAACACAGGCAGAGAACACATAAGACCGAGTGCTCAGTATGCAACATTGTTGGCAATACTTTACAATGAGGAAGTGCAGGCGTGAGGTATAAATAGGGGAGGAGTGGTGGAGATGAGAATCAGGTGAGTGGTGTTAGTATTATGGTGACGAGGATCTGACATTACGGGTTGTTATCCCTCTAGAGGGCGCTATGGTGCCTGAAGGGCTAAGGTCAGGAGTCTGAGTCTTATAGATAGAATACAGAATTGGGTAAGACTCTCAGGAACAGTCCTAAAATGTATTTAGACTCACAGACTCATAGACTGTATTTCAGACTCTCAGACATCACATTCTCTTCTCTATTCAACCTACATAACAAACACCGCAGGTTTTGTATGATGTTATACTGCTGGGGTTTAAATGTAAAAAAATGTAAAATGTGGGGGTTTGTTCCAGATTACATAATGAAATGCCAAGTGGGGTATTGTTAAATGACAGAAATAGAGTCAGAAATAGGGTCAGCCTTCAAAGGTCAACTTTATTTAGAACATTTTAGAGGTACAACAGAGCTACGCCAGAGCATCTCCAAGGAATACGTACCCTCCATCTGGGGGTTGTTTTACCAAACTGTTGCTACTGTAACAACTTAGCTATACAATTACCATGATTACACACAATTTCACTGTTGGCTCTGTCCATATGTGAGCTGATGGTATGCTTTACTCATCAGCAATTGCTGAGCTGGCCAGAAATATAAGTAAAATCAGGGTCCAGGTGAACTGTGAGGAATCTAGGCATCATCTGTCTATTCTACCTTATAACAATGTGTTGTATATGCTTAACTGCAGTCAGTGGCCTGAATATATGACATCTGAATTAGCAGAGTTCAACCCACCTACCTGGATGCCTGACATGGTTTCCTGGACTATGGGCTTCAGGGAGGATGATGTGGTTGAGCACCAGGCAAGTTGATAATCTCTTTTCCTCTTGCCTGAAGATGACCTATGAGCTTGTATTTGAAACCTATGAGCTTGTATCTGAAACCTTCACCTCAGGGATATTAAAAGCCATGAAGTACAATGTGGACCTCCTGCGATTCATTAGCTAAGTGAGGCAAAAATCATGTTTAACTATGGAGAGCCTCTATCCCAGCCCTGGGCCAGGTTGAGAATTATGTAGAAAACAGTTCTAAGCATGGCTCTTAGTGTTTGCGTTTATGAATTCATTTATCAGGAAAAACCAAGCATAATTAGTGTGATGGAGCCTAACACAACAGCACGGCCACACAAACTGAAATCAAGGCTATTGCTATGGCACTGACGGCCATTTCCTCAGTTCCTTAGCTCAGATGATGGATGAAGCTGTATTTACAGACTACAGTGCAGTTCACTCTTAATGAATGGACCAGGGTTTTACGTGCTCAGAGAACAGCCTACAGAAGTGATGACTGATTTGGGAAGCCTGCCCAGAAATAAGCCAGTGAAGACTATGGCGTCACTCTATTGGTGCACTTTCAGGCCTTTGAAATAAATAAACACCATCTACTTACCCTCATAATTAACTCCTACAGTACATTGGTGCACATTCTATACTTAATATGTACATATGCTTGAACGGTTCAGGTGTCAGGACATTTGTCAGTTTGCAGCCCAGGTTTTCCTGCAAGACACAAATGTCCTGTAGAACGAGGGAAGGTTTACTATTCTTTACTGGTGGCAGATGTGTTTTGCTGCATCGTAGCTCTGTAGTTACCTCCACCCTGCTATTAATTGGTTCAGAATGGCCTGGGCCCATTGTATTCCCACAGTGTAGCTAAGGCAACTGCGCGCCGAAGGAGAAAAAAAAGATTGCTGCTCACCGAACGTAAGCCAGAGTGGCTGAATAAAATTACCATAAATCATAAAGCAAAGAGCATTAGTCATGAGTCAGAGAGACATGTGTGAAATGCGCAAACTTTGGTGGGGTCTGACGCAGACAGCCACAGAGGAGGGGGTATTTGAGACTCTGAGAACAGGACTTCTGGGTAGTGTAACATTAGACAATCCTCTTCCACTACTCTAAATATGGTACAAATCAGGACCAATTTTTAAGAAAATGTGAAAAACTTACTGGATGTCTTACTGTAATGTATTATTAGAAGAGGTAAGAACTGTCACAGTGCTGTATGGTGCCAAGATATGGCAACAAATAAGGAGATTACAAATTATTGTATTAAATGTGAAAATAAATCACAGGCCCTCTGCAGTTAGTGCAGTGGAACTGTTTTGTAGGTCTCATGTTGAGCGCTGGCTCTGTTGTTCTTGTCAAGCCATTCCTCATTAATGAATGTCTTCAATCCAAGAATCATCTTTACGTCAGTAAACAGCGCCTTCTGATCAATGTCACTCTTGAACAGAACACCGTTGAACAGGAGGCTCAACTCCTCCAACCTGGCAGTGATCGTTTTGAACTTGAAGGGTCATGGCGCATCCGGTCACCACGCTCCGGTCACTGGTCAAGAGATCCACATGGAGTGTGTGTGTGTGTGTGTGTGGGGGGGGGGGGGGGGGGGGGGGTGTAGGCTTATGGGGACATGGCAGGTCTGTGGCTGCTGCCAGATGAGTTTCTGTGGCGCCTTGCTCGGGTTACCATTAGCTAGAACACTGGGCCTTTCACCTCTCAGCATGCTGACCCACATTCATGCTGCCTGCATTGTTTATTGCTCGGGCAGATAAACATTCCCAGATGTGTTCAGCCCCCAGTGGTTGGAACTGTCAGGGCAATAGAAAGTGGAAGGGCATCCCCCCCATACCCCCCCACACCCCACACCACCCCACAACACCCCACCCCCCAGTCACTGATGCAGTGTGAGAACGATACAGGAGCTGACCTCAAGTGACCTTTCCCTATTTCCATCCATTAGAGTGTAGCACTTTAAATTAATTGGATTATTAAAACCTTCTAATGGAAGTCCCTGATCTTTACCACCAGGTCTTCTGTGGCAGTGTCTGAAGTGGCTTATCAAAAGTTCTGCCCAGGTCTGGCTGTTGTCAAGTGTGTTAAATGCTGAATGTGGTAGAGAATGACTGAGATGGACTAAAGTTTCATAGCCTAAAGTTTGGCGTGCATCCTCTACAGTACAGCAGTGAACTGAAACTGGAAGCCAGAGCCCAGATTAAAGGGGACGTTTCTCTGTAAATTGCAGATAATTGAAAACACTTCCAGTCTTAGGAAATTTTCGTTGAATAAAGTATGAGATTTTTTTCTCATGTATTTGAAATGTATGATGAAAGCATCTTTCTGGGATGCCAGGTCATAAAGTATATGCATTTCGACATCAGTTTTAGACACAGGAATGTTTGTGTGTAAATCATTTCCAAAGAAGAAAGTGAATGTTGTCAGCTCCTCCCAGAGTAGTTTATATACCAGCAACAGATAACAACAAGCCTGGCCTCTACATCCACATTACAACCTTCAGAAAAGAAAAAAAACGTCTGCAGGTTGACAGTACATAAACCTGGAAACATAGACATAGCCTTCTTTAGCACCTCTCAGTGACCACACATCACCACATACCATGATAGTTTTTGTGAATGAAAGCGAAATTTACACAGCTCTTTTAAAAGACCCTTTGCCTAACAGAAACTGTGAATGTTGGTAAAATCTATACACAATACCGGAGTGTGAAAGAGGTGACCGTGAGACCATGTTTGGGTGTTTCTAGGTTACAAGAGAAACAGCATTTAGAGCCAGTGGCAGTCATAACAGGAAGATGTCCTTGGGTTATGCAGAATAAGGATAGACATCATAAACTAAATACTACTGCCAGTGCAGGTAAAATTGTTCAGCTCAGAAGTGATGTAAGTAAACTCAAAGGTCCTTCATGCAGTTATTTCAGGACTCTTTCTGGTTTGTCCAGATGGAAAGGACAAACTACTTTTAAACCTTGCTATTTAGTTTGGATGTTTTAATAGATACAAGCATCAGATCACTTTTCTGCAGCAAAATCGATGCCAGTTTTCACTTTTTATTGTAAGAGATACAAGGGATCCCAGCTCAGCACTGAACTGAAACAATTAGAAACAGCTGCCTCCGGACCAGGCTTCTTAAGGAGAAGAAATGGTATATGGGATGAAGAGAGTCCAGTGAGAAATACGATAATCCCCTGGTTTACATTACTGTACTTGCGACATGGTACAATTGGAGCATTTTAAAAGTCAAAAATGAATTCAGTGACAGCGTAAAAATTTATTGTTTGTAGAATGACTGTGATGAGACTTGCTTTGGATCCTGGAAGCATTTTGTAGCTCACCTGTAGAGCAGGTAGTGTAATGGTGTACTTATAATGACAAGAAGTTGGAGAGTAATTAAATGCACAGTTTGAACAAGCCTGCAATCCCTCAGCCAATCTTAGAGCATCAGTGCAAGCTTAAATATATGGGATGCTCTGGTAGTCTGTTATATCTACTTAGAATCAGTACATGCTGATTAGATGTGAATCCCAACCTGGTTTGCAGTAGACTGAACAAACTTAAATTGTAAACCATTAGTAAGTTCCTAACATGTTACTGACTATGGTAAATGCAAATTACACACTTAAACTAGAAGACACACCTGCTTCCTTTCAGAACAGCTGTGTGTGAAGGTTTTGAATGTGTGGTAGGACAGTGTCAGCACTGTAGGGTTTATGATAGATAGATAGATAGATAGATAGATAGATAGATAGATAGATAGATAGATAGATAGATAGATAGATAGATAGATAGATAGATAGATAGATAAATCTATCTATCTATCTATCTATCTATCTATCTATCTATCTATCTATCTATCTATCTATCTATCTATCTATCTATCTATCTATCTATCTATTTTTATTTATTGATCCCTCTGGGAGGTTTCCCTCAGGGAAATTAAGAAGCACCCTGACATGTTAATACATATGCAACAACATCATCCAGATATACCAATCATTTACATTTACACATTTAAAGCCATTCTTCTCCAGAGCAAAGTACACTGTTCAACAGAGGTGGGCCAGTGCAGTGTTAATGCAGTTCTTAATGCTTACACACTGGTATATTAGCCCAGACAGGGGCTCGAACCCCAGTCTCCCCCTGAGGCTGCATAATTACCCACTACACCATACCAACTAACCAATCATCAATCAAACAACAAACAAACGCCAACTATTTATATATACAGCCTAATTGGCACAAATAATGTTTTGTCATTCTATTTATTGTGAACTTAGTACGATGCTTTTCAGTTTTGTAGCTGATTGTGACCTATTGTCATTCTCTTTTATATTCGCCCTATATAAAAATAAGACATATTACAGTGTATGTTTGCTGTTTACGTTTTACTACCTCAGAGGGGACTACACCAGCTGGAACAAAGAGTAACTTCCAGTATTGTGTGTTTCAAAATAATTGAGATGAAGCTTAGCCTTGTGCATTTGGGTGTTTTTTATTGCTTTTTTGTTCCGAACCATGATGTTCCAACACTGGTGTGAACCGAACCGTGACTTCTGTGTACCGTTACACCCCTAGTAGACTGTGTAAAGCCCTGTGGACGCATGAATCAGCTGGTTCCAGGGATCGGAGTTGTCCACACATGCCACTGGGCTGGTTTTTTATATCCATTTCTATATTTAATATGAATAAACTTCATGTGATACATTCACTACAATACATTCAAGAACTACAGGTTTTGCTGGAGATCTGGAGATCTCCAGATCTGGAGTGTATCAGTGTTTTAAAAGATTATGTAGAATGAAATTCAGAATGACAAATTTATATTCTATTCTGACAAGCCGTGATATACACCAACGCAAATAGAGACTTTTAGAATGACTGTGGCTGGCGATGTGGCAAAGGTCATGACATAGTGAGATGGCTCACCCATGAACACCTTGCATGTTAGTGTCCACACACTGGACTTTTTAGGAAACACGGTCATTAGAGAAATGGGATCTTTGCCAAGTCCTAAATGCTGAACATTCTCCTCTCACCCTGCAAATGTCATTTCTGGGTCAGGCTTCCACATCTCCAACACATCAGGGACCTTCACATAAGATCCCTCAACTTTCCATGAATGAAATACAAAAAAATGGCGTTTTGTCCAGATCATGAAAAAAACTTGAATACAAAGACATCAAGAGCAAATGTTAAAAATATACAAACATCTATTCTTACAGTTTATATAGTCTTCATTAATGACAACATTCTGTATATAATTCAGTTGTCAGGGGGCAGCCACAGATGTTGAGGTGGATTTAAGACTATATGACAGTTATAATGATTACTCATTTAATGTGCTATAGAAAATGGAGTCATGCTTTCTGTTCTGGTCAAGGGGCCCTGACAACCATCCCACAGAGACTGTGAAACTGTGCTCATGACGGCTCGAGAGTCAGACCCACTACCTACATCACTACTCCCAGGAGGGCTGTCAAAGCCGGTGTCGGTCAGAAATAAAGGCTTTTTGTTCAGATGTTCCACTGGGGCAAAAGGATCCTCCCCAGCCCTCCATCCCTCCACCCCCCTACCCCTCTACCCCTTCCACCTTTTACCCCCCAGACAAGCCTCCGGGGCTGTGAAAGGAGCAGCACAAGTTAAAGCCTCTGTAGCAGAAGCACGTTATTTCCCTCAGGCTTATCCGGCCTGAACCTCTGTTTTCAGCACGGCCCAAAAAGCCAATCAAAACAAACTCTTTGTCACGCCCCCTCCCCCCCACTGGTGTTCTGTTACGAATGCTGCCTAGCACAGCTGAAATGTCAACAGTAAAAAAAAGAAAATATTTAATTATTCATTTATATGTGATACTTAATGACAACTAACAGTAACCAGTATTTATCCCACTGGTAATCATTGTTCTAATAAGGGCAATTTGTGCACTTTTAATAGGGCGCCCATTAAGTTCCCTTAAGAAATGTCTAGCAAACGTCTTCCAACATCAGCTCAATGATCATATACTGTTGATTTTAGGCTGATGGTTGTGGTTCTTCTTTGGGTTTTGTTTCTCGCCATCTTCGTCACCATTGCTGCCAAAGGGGGCTGAATCTTTACTCTCCAAGGACCAAAATGGTCTCTTCCAAAGTTCCATGTTGCTAGACTTCTACAACAGTATCCTTACATTCTGAACTTTAAAACAGCAGATCTCAGCACATTGGATATTATGCTTGGCTGGAGGAGAAATGTCACTAGTGATTCTCTTGAACTCAGTATGTCTCCTGTCTCGCCTGATCTGTCCACAGATGACCGCTCGTCTAAGGCCAGTTTAAGCTTTTTAATGACACAATCAGATGTGCTTTAATGACATGATCAGATGTGCTTTATTGATCCAAATAGGGAAATTAAAGTATTCTAAGTAGCATCTTGTGAGGTGTAACAGAAATAAATATACAATAGAAAATAATGCTTCACTCCAACGCATGCACACACACACAGACAGACACACACACATACACATACACACACACATACACACACACATGCACGCACACGCACACAAACACACATACACAAACACACATTTGGTTTACTTAGATACACGCATGGTGCATGTGCGCGCACACACACACACACACACACACACACACGTTCACACACCCCCTGTAGAGGGTCATTTCAGGTCTTCCACAAAAGTTATAGATGGGTAACTTATGGAGCATGGCTGGAGTTTAAATTGTCTCAGCATCTCTCTTTAAAGGCTTTTCACTTCCACTGGTTTATGAAGGTTCTCAGCTGGGGACCCACTTAGTCTTAGTTCAAGACTTAACGAGAGCGGAGCTAAGGTCCGAGATGAAGGGTGGGCAGAGGTGAGCTACGTCCGTGCGCCTCCACGCACCTCACCCAGGCATCTGTGCTTTCTGCCCCGCCTTCCTCCTTCCTTCTATCAACCTCCCCTCTACATACAGCGGAGATGCTGGCTGTCTTCAAACAAAGACTGAACCCCTTCACTTAGTCACTAAGCCCTTAAATATATACCTCTAAACACAACCAGACCAACCAAACAAAAAACCCTTTCACTGTCTCCTTTTCCACTGTTGCCAAGGCTTTATCCTGATAGATTTCTTGATATAAGCCTATTTATTGTTCACATGAGGATTTATATTTGATAGTCACTGCAAAGATCCTGTATGAGACGCTCTGAACAAGAATGCCTGCCTAATGCTGTTAACATTAATATAAACACGTCCTGCAACTTGACTTTACATTTGATTTATTACAGTATATGGAATTGATAATTCTACATGAGCTAGATGGGGAAATCCACAAAATTAATTGTTCTAAAATTGTCAATTGATTACTTTGTTATTGCCATTAAAGATGTCAAGATCATCCTTACACTGAATGCTTCACAGTTTTCATCTTCTCAAACCTAACTCTTGAAATGAAGGGAGGGGTTTTGGTGTGGTTTTTCAGCGAATCATCACGAGACCACATTATTATGACAAACATAGTTAACATCCTGGATAGACCCAACGTCCAGACACAAAGACTCTAAAGCAAACGCCTTTGTTTTGAATCAAAACCTGGTCCCAGACAGGAGAGTTTTTGGAGTTACTCCCATAATGGACACTGGGCATAGATATGTAACAGTGCCTCAACCTTAAGGGAGGGAGTAATGAACCATCACAAAATCGACTGTATCACATAAACAGGTGTTCAGAATTGACCTCAGACTATCAGCTAGTGTATTGCTGTACATAACTAGCATTTTGTAGGCATTTCCTGTATGTCCAATTGTTATGACCCTGTCTTTTTATGTGTTCGCGTGAAGCATTTTGTTACAGGTTTGTCCAGTCCGTGTTCCACTCCAGGAATCCCTGATGTCCCTGGGAACATGAAGTCTCCGCCCTCGGCTTCCTGATATATAAGGAGGAAATGAGAGGATTCCCGTTGCGATTCAGCCTTGCCGACCTCGTAGAGATTGAGAACTTTGAGATATTGCTATACTGTGTATGACCTTTTGATTTTGGATTTGGATTTGGATTTGCGTGCTCCTTTACTATAACTATATAGAGTTGTGTATAGATATATGTATATTGGTGGTTTGTGTGTGCACACGGTGAGTAGGAAGTGGCTGCCATTTTGTTTGGGTTGTGGGTTCGTATCTGTTTTGGACATAGGGAGTCAGAGTAGTGTTGTCTTTTGTTTCACCCTGTTAGTGTAGTTATGTCTGTTTCTTTCTAGTATGGTTTTTGTTAGTTGTTTTGGCCTGGGTCACTTCTGACGTTTGTACCTGTGTGCACTTTGTCCTGTATATATATTCTGTTTGTGAATACTTGTAAATACACCAATACTTTACATTGTCTTGAATCACTGTCATCCATATTCCACCCCTTCACACCCCTGTTACGGCCTAGAGCCTAGATAGGTCGTAACAGAATTGGGGGCTCGTCCTTCCCTGTTTCTTTCTGTCTCTTCCCCTCTTTTTTGCTTTGTGTATTTTTTTTTTCTGCTGGCATTGCCTTTGGTTCTGGCTTAGGCATTTTTGTGGGTGGGCGTGTTGTGCTGTGTGCACATTGTTGCATTGTTGAGGGTTCCATAATGGCTTCATTTGACCTGTCTGTGTTTGTTCTTAGCCCATCATATGAGCTGTTAGATCGTTGCCGTAAGGTTGATCTGTTGTCTATAGCTGATTTTTTTGATGTGGTTATACCTCGCTCTGCTACCAAGAGGGACATTAGGAAGCTGCTAGAGTCATCTCTAGTAGAACGTGGTGTGCTGCCTGTGGCTGAGGAAGTTCCAGGTATTGCACTTGGTTTGGCCCAGAGCACAGACCCAGCTGGAGCTGAATCAGAAGCTGTGGTTAGTCCTAGGATGGGACCTAGGAGTTCTCCCATGTTTGATCCACGTATGGAGATAAAATTGAAAGAGTTGGAGTTGGAGATCAAGATACAGGAACGCGAGGCAGAGTCGTTACGACTGCGGGCTTTGCAAATAGATGCGGAAAAGGAGGTGACACTTAAAAGGCTGAGTATGGGTCTGGAGAGACCCCTACCACAACCTCGAAAGGCCGCCTCCCCAACGCCGACTAGCCCTGCTCCTCTGGCTACACCTGTACCTAAGCCCCGTTCCATTCATCTTTCCGGTAACCCAACTGTTCCTGTGTCTGTTGCTGAACGTTTTGACATCAGTAGACAGATTAGCATGGTCCCTACCTTCAGAGAAAATGAGGTTGATGCATATTTTGCAATATTTGAGCGCATTGCTACCACACTAAGTTGGCCAAGAGCAGTATGGCCTCTACTCCTGCAATGTAAGCTAGTGGGAAAAGCCCAAGATGTGTGTTCATCTCTTTCACTTGAGCAGAGTGTAGACTATGACACTGTGAAAGCTGCTGTACTAAGAGCATATGAACTTGTGCCAGAAGCCTACCGTCAGAACTTTAGACAATTGAAGAAAAAACCCACACAGACACATGTAGAATTTGCCAGAGAAAAGACTGTATTATTTGACAAATGGTGTTCTGCTAGTGATGTGACTTCCCTGCAACAGCTCAAGGAGCTAGTTCTGATTGAAGAATTTAAAAATTGTTTGCCAGATAGTGTTGTGATGTATTTGAATGAGCATAAAGTTAGTACGTTGTCGAATGCTGCCATCTGTGCTGATGAGTTTGTGTTAACTCATAGAACTGTCTTTACGACACCTGTTCTCCGCAGTGAGTCTACTTCTCACTCCCTTCGCTCAAGGACTTCGGTGAGTCCTGTAGCTACCGAAGCACCTGCCCCTCCGGACTCGCGTGAATGTTTCTATTGCCATGTGCAAGGACACATAATAGCGAACTGTCCAGCTCTTAAGAAGAAAAATGCACGTTCAGCTAAAAAGGTACATTGCACAAATATTAAGGTCCCTTCTTCCAGTGCTGACTCTGTATTTGAGCCCTTTTTATTTGATGGTACAGTTTCCCTATGTGAGTCTGATCCAGCACGCAAAACCATCACAGGTCTGCGTGATACCGGCGCTGCAGTGTCCCTTCTGTTGGATACAGTATTGCCCTTGTCAGAGGACACATACACTGGCCAAGATGTCTTAGTTCAAGGCATTGAATTAGGAGTTCGTAGGCTTCCTTTACACAACATTTACCTCCACATGGAAGGTATCGCTGGCATGATACGTGTAGCTGTTAGTCCTGCCTTACCGGTGAGTGGTGTTTCGTTCATTCTCGGGAATGATATCGCAGGTAGCAGTATATTTCCTTTACCCATAGTGATTGATCGCCCTTCAGAGAGCATATCTAGTTCCATGGCAAGTGATTCTCCTGCAGTTTATCCTGCTTGTGTTTTGACTCGTGCCCAGGCACGTAAGGCCGGGTCCACAGTGTCATTGGTTGATACCTTTATGTGTGATCCCCCGGTCTCCCAACCTGTTGACTCAGACACTCTTGTTTTGTCTCCTCCGTCCCCTATAACAGATGTGAATAGGGATGCTTTAGTGGCTGCACAGAAGTTGGACAAAACCCTCTTGCAATACTTCAACCTTGCAGAGAAAAAGTCCGGTACCCCAAAACAGCAGCAACGTTACTCCATACGAGATGGGGTATTGATAAGAACTTGGTCTCCGTCTAATGCTACTGATGGGTGGGATGCTATACATCAAATTGTTGTTCCCACATCTTTTCGGTCACACGTGTTGCAGTTGGCCCATGAACATCCACTGTCTGGTCACTTGGGTATTCGTAAAACTGTTAAGCGTATCCTATCGCATTTCTTTTGGCCTTCTCTGAGTAGTGATGTGGCTCGTTTCTGTCACTCTTGTCACACTTGTCAATTGGTAGGAAAACCCAACCAAGTGATCCCTCCTGCCCCGCTGTGCCCAATACCGGTTGTTGGAGAACCATTCGAGAGACTGTTAGTAGACTGTGTAGGACCCCTACCTAAAACTCGTTCAGGTAATTCGTACCTTCTTACCTTAATGTGTGCCACGACTAGATTTCCTGAGGCAATACCCTTGCGTTCCTTGAAATCCAAAGTGATTGTCAAGGCCTTGATAAAATTTTGCACTACTTTTGGCATTCCGAAATGCATACAGTCAGACCAAGGCTCTAACTTCATGTCTAAGCTCTTTGAACAAGTTGTTAAGGAATTGGACATAGAACATAAAGTATCAAGCGCTTATCATCCAGAATCTCAAGGAGCATTGGAAAGGTTTCATCAGACCTTTAAGACAATGCTGAGGACCTTTTGTCATGACTGTGACAAAGACTGGGATGAGGGTGTTCCGTTATTGCTATTTGCTATCCGTGACACTGTGCAGGACTCAACAGGTTATAGTCCTAACACCTTGCTTTTTGGTAGAACAGTCCGTGGTCCCCTTAGACTTCTGTACGAACGATGGCTGGGTGCTCCTCAGTCTACATCAACTCAGCCTGTTTGTGATTTTGTTGAAACCCTCCGTAAACGGTTAAGCACTGTTCGTGAGATTGCCAGCAGGAACTTGAAATCTGTACAAGCCGACATGAAAATTCGTTATGACCAGAAAGCAGTTGAACGTTCATTTAAGGTTGGTGATCGTGTGCTTGTACTTTTGCCCATTCCAGGATCTCCCCTTTGTACCAGATTTTCAGGTCCATATATGGTTAAGGCGAAAACCTCTCCCACTAATTACATTTTGGCTACGCCTGATCGTCGACGAAAGTCACGTCTTTGTCATATAAACCTGTTGAAACCCTACATTGATCGCCACCAGCCAGATAGTTTGACCCAATCTGAGGCCTCTGTGATTTCTACGGTACCTGTCGCTGTGACTGCCAAGGTACCTCCTAGTGAGTATGTACCTGAGCAAGATGACTTGCGGATAGGTCGTAATTGTGTGCCCTGTGCTCGCCTCCCAAACTCCTTAGCCTTACAAACCCTGCCACAGAAAGTAGCGCACCTTCCTACAGAAGCTCAGACTGATGTGATCTCGCTGATCCACACATACCCTAGTTTGTTCTCTGATGTTCCTACTCGCACGTCTGTGCTACAACATGACATACTCATAGATTCTCCTGCCCCTATTAGGCAGCACCCATACAGAGTAAATCCACACAAACGCTCCCTGTTGAGAAAAGAGACTGACTATCTTTTAGAACATGGTTTGGCTGTCCCTAGTATTAGTCCGTGGTGTTCCCCATGTCTGTTGGTGCCCAAGCCCGATGGTACTTTTCGATTGTGCACAGACTACCGTAAGGTTAATGCTGTCACCGTCCCGGACTCTTATCCAATGCCCAGGATGGAGGACTGTATTGACCGCATAGGTTCTGCTCGTTTTGTCTCTAAGCTTGATTTATTGAAGGGGTATTGGCAAGTCCCGTTGACAACTCGTGCTTCAGACATCTCTGCCTTTGCTACGCCTGACCAATTCTTACAGTATACAGTCATGCCTTTTGGTCTTAGAAACGCCCCATCCACGTTTCAACGCTTAATGAATATGGTTTTGGGTGACGTGCAAAACTGTGAAGTATACTTGGATGATGTTGTGATTTACACTTCTTCTTGGGCCCACCACATCCAAGTTTTGGATAATGTCTTTAGGAAATTGCAGGATGCTTCCCTAGTGTTGAATATGGAGAAATGTGACTTTGGTAAAGGGGAAATCATATACTTGGGTAAGGTAGTTGGTAATGGTACCGTGCGTCCTCTGAATGCCAAGGTGGATGCTATATGTGCATTCCCTGCACCAGAAACGAGGCGCCACCTACGGCGGTTCCTAGGAATGGCTGGCTATTACCGCTGTTTCTGTCCAAACTTTTCCGATGTTGTGGCACCCATGTCAAACTTGTTGTGCAAAAATGTTCCTTTTGTCTGGTCCCCTGCCTGTCAGAGATCCTTTGAGGCTGTGAAGTCCTTACTGATAAGTGCACCTGTGCTTGCTGCACCAGATTATGACCGACCATTTAGACTGGAGGTTGATGCTAGTGGTACTGGCATTGGTGCTGTGTTGGTGCAAGAGGACATGTTTGGAGTGGATCATCCTACATGTTACTTTTCTCGTAAGTTCAACAAACACCAACTAGCCTATAGTACCATCGAGAAAGAAGCCCTAGCCCTTCTCTTAGCCCTTCAGCATTTTGAAGTTTATCTCGGTGGCAGTGCTCACCCCATCACTGTGTTTACCGACCATAATCCGTTGGTTTTTCTGCAGCGCATGGCCAATGCAAACCAAAGGCTAATGCGTTGGTCTCTTATTGTCCAAGGTTTTAACATCCACATTGTGCACAAAAGAGGCCTCGATAATGTGGTGGCTGATGCCCTGTCCAGGTGCTGCTGAGTGTGTTATTTGTGAACATTATTTGAAGTTCACACTTATGGGGGGGGGTGTTATGACCCTGTCTTTTTATGTGTTCGCGTGAAGCATTTTGTTACAGGTTTGTCCAGTCCGTGTTCCACTCCAGGAATCCCTGATGTCCCTGGGAACATGAAGTCTCCGCCCTCGGCTTCCTGATATATAAGGAGGAAATGAGAGGATTCCCGTTGCGATTCAGCCTTGCCGACCTCGTAGAGATTGAGAACTTTGAGATATTGCTATACTGTGTATGACCTTTTGATTTTGGATTTGGATTTGCGTGCTCCTTTACTATAACTATATAGAGTTGTGTATAGATATATGTATATTGGTGGTTTGTGTGTGCACACGGTGAGTAGGAAGTGGCTGCCATTTTGTTTGGGTTGTGGGTTCGTATCTGTTTTGGACATAGGGAGTCAGAGTAGTGTTGTCTTTTGTTTCACCCTGTTAGTGTAGTTATGTCTGTTTCTTTCTAGTATGGTTTTTGTTAGTTGTTTTGGCCTGGGTCACTTCTGACGTTTGTACCTGTGTGCACTTTGTCCTGTATATATATTCTGTTTGTGAATACTTGTAAATACACCAATACTTTACATTGTCTTGAATCACTGTCATCCATATTCCACCCCTTCACACCCCTGTTACGGCCTAGAGCCTAGATAGGTCGTAACACAATAAAATGCTTTATGAAGGCTTAACATTAGTTACACATTCATGTAGAAAAGTGTAAACTTGTAACTGGAAAAAATATGACCAGCTAAAATCGAGCTCAAAATATCTGCTTCGACTATCTTGCTATACCTACAGGGTGATGTTTCAATTACTCAACAACCTTCAGATTAGGGTGGATTAAAGGAAAGAACCAAAACCGCTGGTTTTTGAAACTGTAAACACACATGCGCGCACACACACACACACACGTGCACACACACACACACACACACACACACACACACACACACGTGCACACACACACACACACACACACACACACACACACACACACACACACACACACACATACACGTGCACACACACACACACACACACACACACACACACACACACACACATAGCCCATCACCCGGTGTGTTGGCTTTGGCTCTCTGCTCTCCCCTCTCCAGCTCATGGTGGAGAGAGTTCTGCCTGGCGTTCATGGAATACAAGGCCCTGAGGTAACACCGTCGGGTGGCTGGAGACGAGGCAAGTTTCTCCGAAGCCTTCAGCTTTTCCCAGAGATCTAAATGGTGTGTGTAACTGCACGACGGCAGCCATCAACACGAACAGAATGAGCATGTTTCTCATTACGGGACGTTTGACTTCACCTAGCAGTGAAAGGATGGGTCATGAACAAATGACTTTTAAATTTGTTTTTAAAAAAAACATGAACTATAATTATACCTTTTAAACCATAGAGATTTGTTTCCTTGATTCAAAATGCGTATGTGCACAACAGCACATTCGGTGCTCGCTGTCATACGCATGCAGACACACTGTCCTGTGGGTTGTTCTTTTTTAAAGGATATTACATTTCAAGGCAAATCCTGAGTCAATCAATCTTGAAATCTAATATTACTGTATCAAGCAATAACCCCATGGGTCGAGATTCCAACTTCTAGTGATGGTGACACTGACATTAGTGCAGGAGTCATATGTAACTCTTTCCATTTGCTGGATCAGAGCAGTAATGTTATAGGATTCCTGAGCTTTGACTGTACTCGCCTTTCCCCAGGAGTCCTAAAACACATTACAGTGTAAGCCATTGAGGCCTGTTGGAATAACACACGGCTGATGAGCCCGGAGGGGGGCGGGGCAGACAGCATGGTGGGTGGCTGATACCTCCAGTTCACACCACAGTCAGAATAGGGTTCTGTTTGCTTTACCCCCTCTAACAGGGCATTCAAAGCAACAAAGAATCTGCAGTATATTCACACACACACACACACACACACACACACACACACACACACACACACACACACACATGCACGCAAGCGCACACAGACACACACACACATACACACACGCAGTAACCTTAAATGTAAAATGCAGTGATGTTTATGACGGTTATGAATGTTTGCAATTCAAGAAGTTTTGAAAGCTTTTTTGCAGTGAAGATTGTTTTCAGACATTGTTCCTTTTTGGGGCAATTCCAGTTCCCACAGGATAATGTGATCTTTTCTTTATCATGTAGCAGCAGACTACTGCATACTACTGGCTACTCTACTGCATCAATCACCAAACTATCTCACAAACACTGGTATGGGTAAGAAAAAGTAGTCTCATGCACCGAACCTAAAAATATTAATTGTTTATAAATGAGGATATGTCTCATAAATAAAAGCCAGCAAGCCACTTCCGGTGATATTTCTAGACCTAGATTAAGATATCTTAAACCCACTTAATCTCTTTTAACCTCCCCCCCTCCACACACACACACACACACACACACACACACGCACACACGCACACACACACACACACACACACACACACACACACACAACCATATCACACAAGCTCTCTTCCTCGCAGATGTTCTTTATCTGACTTGCTCTTTACTTATTTACTGGATGTCAAAATCATAACAGCTGGTACCACACCTTCAGCAACGCTGAGTACAGCCAGACTGTGAATCTGATGAAGTAAACACACTGGTCCATCGTGAGCCAGAGGCAGAAGGAGCTTGCGTACATTCTTAACTCTTCCTAACCAAATCTAGCTCATCCGAACTGCTAGCTTAACTGAACAGCTAGCTCATCTGAACTGCTAGCTTAACTGAACAGCTAGCTCTTCCGAACTGCTAGCTTAACTGAACAGCTAGCTCATCCGAACTGTTAGCTTGAATGCTAGCTTATCTGAACTGTTAATTCATCTGAAAATCTGATTCTGCATCATGAATGTAAACTGGGAGTGAAAAGCAGACAAACAGAATGAAAAGAGCAGTTTACTACATCTTCCGCCTCCTCTCCTCTCTACCTGGACAGTAACAGATCACATGATCAGGCTGCTGATAATTGAAATTATGTTTATCCCTTTCATTTGAAAATAAATATTTCTAAACACTACACATGATGCTATCCGCTGTTAACATGCTGTTTGCACATGCGCCTAAGTGTTTATATGCATCCACCATGAAGCCACTGGACACTCGGCAGTGACATACTCTTCTGTTTGATGTGGTGTCTTTAATGCCAAACAGGTGTCTGTTAATTGGCTCAAGGACTGTTAGTCATTTTGTTGTGAAAAATGACCTCCTCTCGTGCCACATGCTGCCCGTGTGGCCCCACTCTGACCTGCCCTAATGTAAGAGGAAGAGGAGCTGTGGGAGGCTGTGGAGGAAGAGGAGGAAATTGGAGATAATTCTTTAAAACAGGCCATTTAATCAAGCTCCGTTACAAGATCGGCTCTAAATAGATCCTGTACAGATCTCTCACAGAAGCGATGATAGACTCGAAAGATAGATGTCCAGCTCTCGGGGAGGCCTTTCGCTGGAGTTAAGAGGTCTGCGGCTGTTGGCAACAGTAGTGATTACTGGTCTCTGGGGATGCTGGATCCTCTGAGGTGCACTGGCCCTCATCCAGTGATTGTGTCATTGGAATCAAAGAGCAATCAAATACCGATATGCAAAGACATTGAAGACATTGACTCATATGGAACAACATGCTGCAGTCTTTCTCATAAGAGAAATGTGTGTGTGTGTGTGTGTGTGTGTGTGTGTGTGTGTGTGTGTGTGTGTGTGTGCGTGCGTGTGTGTGTGTGTTTATGTGTGTGTGTGTGTGTGTAGATGCAGTATAAAAAGTGGCCAGTATACAAGCTGTTCTTAATTACACCTATGCCCATTAACACGGATATTTCTTCCTCTGACATTTGCAGCTATCTGGTTGATTGATGAAGCTGTCGGGGATAAAGGTACGCCCCACCTCTGATGTGTGCGCTGTGTGCTGTGTTTCCCCTGTGCTGCCTGATTGCTGTAAGCTGGGCAGTGCAGTAATGAGACTGATTATGTGCCAGTGTGAGAGGGCAAAGCATGAGAATCACCAAAGAGCATCCTTGAGCAATAATGAGGAGATGCACTTGATTAACAGCGTGGTTTCCTTCTGTGGTTTCCCTGACATGACTGCAGCATGTCGTAGCCGACCACGTGGTTTAATGTTCCCGCAACCCCAGACACAGTCCTCTCTGACTGAGGATCATCATTTGCATTGTCTGTGTAGAGGGTGTAGAAAATAGTTGCACTGTGGACTTAGTGGTCCATTCAAGTTCACTAACACCAAGGGCCTAATGGCCACAGTTAACCTTAACGCAGGCACAAAGTGTCTGTACTAATAAATTGCAACCATGTGGATGGACACGAGTTCTTTCACTCGCTCTTTCACAGCTGGTGGCTCTGTGCCATGGCCATGAACACAGAATTTCAGTTTCAAATCCTTATTAAAACCTGCAGCGTTATTATGTTGAAGAATGAACCAAGTCCTGGGGACAACAAGGACCTGCAACTCAGATCATGGGACCTTCATGCGGCTACCTCTGCACTGCCATGGATGAAGGTGGCTAGTTAAACTCTAACTGAAAGAAAGCACCATGGGTGTCCCAATTGCATACTATACTCTAACACTATAAATTAGGCCTATATACTATATACTGATCTTAATACACAAAATATTACTGCATTTCATACTAAAAGTAAATGATGAAGCATTGCTGTCTTTGCTGTGATAACATACGTTCTTGGAAACGTATAAAAAATAGAAAATAATGATACATTATACCATACTGCTTTTTTAACGACTTTACATGTTAGTTTTTTTACTTTTTTAAGTTTTCCTGAGTTAACCACAGTACCACAGTAAACGAAATTTCATATTGTTACAGTGCGTGGTGTGCACTGATGTTATTTTCCAGAATATGCCGGAATATGCCCCTTCAGTGGGAATGGAGATGCAAAGATATACAACATGACCAAAACCAGAATGAAAGGCAGTTATGTTTGACAGCAGACCGTCCAAATTATGAACAGAATCAGTCCATGGATATTGGCAGTTGGACAGGAATCAACTTTCCTTATTTATATATAGCCTAACCTACATGATTTTGATGCCGGTATATACAAAAGCTTTGACGGGGTGTACAATGGATTTGTATTTTAGTTGGCTAACGCCAACGCCTTCTTTCCTTTAGCTTTAAGCAGTGTAAAAATATACCCTAGAATTCTTGCTGAATATATTTACACAGGCAGTTGCACAACAGCTTTCCCAATTTATTGTTGCATTCACACTGAACACTAGTTTTGTTTTGTAATTATTGTACTTCCAAATTGTCCTCACATTTATACACCTATGCATAACCATGTCCACCACCAACCATGTTGAACCACCAGTGTTTTCTTCCAAATGTTTTTTTTCAGAAAGTAGCTTCTCCTTTTCTGTTTTGCATTGCATTATGGGACAATAGTGTCTATTCAAACCATACGCAAAATGTACCAGTCCTAAGTATGCATCTTGACACTTTTTAACTATACTTCGTACTATATACTCAAAACAAGTGAGTATTTAGTATGCAATAGAGACACACCGCCAGTTCAGCTGGCTGCGTGAAGAAGAGACTCAGGTGTCGGAAGGGCGGTGGATGCCAAACGACGGTCAGAGAGAGTGGGCGACACAGGCCAACATGGCCAAGAGATGATCTCACTCAGGGGAACTGCTTTGGGAATGACCCGGATGTTGGACTGTGAGATAAAGAATGCAGTAGAAGGCAGAGCTCTCCGCAGCAGCTGGGAGCTGGGAGTTTGCTTGAGGACCATCTGTGATGACGAGAGGGCCACTGGGCTAGAATGTGTCGATCCAAAGAACCATCTCGAGCATCATTGTAGTCTCGGCGTAAGTCGGAGGCAGAACTGGCATATTCCACCCTGCTCCCTGTCCTGGGTGGCACGCTGCTCTAACGCACCACGTAGTACACAATTTAAACGACTACGCTAACAGTGAGAAAAGAAATCTGCCCAGAAGCATTGTCCTGAGGGGTTTAGCTCTGAAAACAGATTCCATGAAGAACCATCTCAAAGTGCTACTCTCTGCCACTGAGGCCGGTGTTACAAGGTGCAAAAAAGCATAACAAACGAATCTGAAATCACTTTCACATGTTCTGAATTGGAGGCTGTATTTTATACATATGCTAACAAGTTAGCTTTAACCTCATCACATTTTATTTATTTATATCTGGCGCTGTCAAATTGCCAAAGATAAATTCACTCAGCACACTTCCTGGACCACCAAGTAAAGCAACACAGGCCTACAGTGACTACACTTGGGTATTTCACGATGTAAGTGCAGTGAGACAATTAACTGGTTGGCAGAAGAACATGGATATGGCTGACATGCACTAGCGAGGTCTGCTGCTGACATAAATAAAACAAAGTCCTGAAGAAATTAACCACATGATGATGAATGTCTAATTATGGTTTGGCCAAGAGCTCCATGGCCTGCATGGAGAATGAATGCCTTCCTGCTTCGGTGTTTAGATACTTGAGGTGCCATTCTGGTCTTTGTGAACTTGCTAAGCCAAGGGAACTGGAAATGTAGTATCATTCAGGCAATACACTAATGACTTAGAAGACATCAGTAATACAGAGAGTCATGATCCTGTGGTAGGGAACTGGTCTTGTGACTGGAGGGTCATGGGTTTGATTCCCAGGCCTGTGGCCATGATTGAAATGCCCTTGAGCAAGGCACCAACCCCAACTGCTCCCCGGGCGCCAGGACTGATCCGTGCTCTGGGCATGAGTGTACCACAGCCCCTTAGTGTGTGTGTTCTAACTGCACAGATGGGTAAATTCAGAGGACAAATTTTGATTGCGGTGACAAATCACAATTGACAAATATGGCACATTTTATTTTTCATTTTATTTCAAAATATTACAAGTGCAATGGCTGCACTGAACTAACTGGCAAATTGTGAAGGTAGAGCCAAAATGTGAGTTGTGTTTAAGAACATGGTGAAAGTTCTGTTTCCTGCTGACACAACCCTCCCCCGTTAGCATGCCAGCGGTTCAGCAGCCGTGCCAAGCTAATTAAGCTAATCATGTTCACATCTGAGCCTTTCAGTGGAGCAGCGGCTAATAGAGGCACAGTCATGGGCGGAGGCTGGGGGGACATTTCTTATGGACGGATCACATCAGCAGGACACTAGCGCCATTCCAGAGAAACTCACTGAACCAAGAGCAGATGAAATAGATAGAAAGAGAGAGAGAGAGAGAGAGAGAGAGAGAGAAAGGGAGAGAGAAAGGGAGAGAGGTGCTTGTAACAAAGAGTAGATCATACTTTTTATTTGTTCATAGTCAAATAAATTTCTCTGTTATATATAAAGTGGAATTAACTATTCACAGATGAGAATATTCAAACTTGCTGAGTAACTCCACATAGATTTACATGGACTATTGATTTAATGTGTCATAAAAAAATAACCACTGCGAGATCAACTTTGAAAAACAGACCTGACATATTTTGAAGATCTCTCGGCAAAGAAAGCAAATGCTGGAAACCCAGAAACCCACAATGTGGGCCCAAAAGGTTACATCAGATTTGTAAATCAAAGTCTTAAAGTTCCAGATAATATACTATCCTAAAGTATGAGCAGAGACTAATGCAAAATCCAGTCAGGGATACTTTGGCACCATTTCACACACCATATAAAACACACTGTAACTCATCACTGCATATTAGATGTTGGTATGCAAGACTGGGTATAAGGAAAGTGTAAATGCTGTCATAAAAGTGTTTGACCACAGAAAAGTCAAAAGAATCATATTATTTTATGGGCACTGTTCAAAACCCAGACAGAATTGGCAGTGTTGACAGTGTATATATATATATATATAGATATATCTTATTTTATGATAAATTAAATAGCAACATTTACTTACATATATACATATACAGTGTATCACAAAAGTGAGTACACCCCTCACATTTCTACAGATATTTAAGTATATCCTTTCATGGGGCAACAGTGACAAAATTACACTTTGAAAAGTAGTCTGTGTGCAGCTTACATTTACATATGTAAATGTATTCTTCCCTCACAATAACTCAATATACAGCCATTAATGTCTAAACCACCAGCAACAAAAGTGAGTCAATGTCAATAACTTGTCATGTACCCTTGAGCATCAATTATAGCTTGACAATGTGACGTCTCATGCTGTTCATAAGTCAACTTATTGTCTGCCGAGGCATGGAACCCTACTCTTCTTGAATGGTGGCCCTCAGGTCATTGAGGTTTGAGCCTCTGAATGGTTTCAAGGATTCAAGGAGACTTTATTGTCATTCACATCACATGTGGTACATGAGGTGGAGTGAAATTTAGAACCCAGGGTCCCAGTTTTTACCCCAATAGCAGCAATATAATAAAAATAGAATTGAATAATCAAGAAATAAATAAAACAAAAATAAAATAGAATATGTAGAGTAAAAATAAATCTGTAACAAATAAATAAATGGTGACTCAACTCATAGGTTTTCTATGGGATTCAGGTCTGGAGAGTGTGCAGGCCACTCAATTTGAGGTACCCCAGTCTCCTACAGCCGTTTCCTAACAATGCGACCTTGATGAGCTGGAGCATGGTTGTCCATGAAGATCAAATAGGCCTAATGTTATTCATGCAGATGTACAAGGTCTGGATTGATGATGTTCTTCTAGTAGTAAGGGCTGGTCACAATGTGTAGGGCACTTCTGCATTGACAAGACACACCTGCCCACACTGTAACACCACCACCACCAAAGGCTCGTCTGGTGACAACAGTGGCTCCTTGACGTCTTCAACATCACTGGCGGCCATCATTTCTGCTCAGCGTGAATCGACTCTCAGTGAACAGCACTGAGGCCCACTGGTCCCTCGTCCAGCGTAAATGCTCCCTGCCCCCTGCAAGATGATAGCCCAAGTGGTATGTTCAGGTACTCTTGCAGGTCGTCTAGCATGCAGACCACCCAGATGTAAACGGTTTCAAATGGTTTGTCACGAAATTTGGGTGCCTCTCGCCTCTCTTAAATGTGCCTGGAGTTGTGTGGCCTTCATGATTCGGTTCCGCAGGGCACTGTTCACAACGAAGCGCTCATCGGTGCGGGATGTGGCCATGGGATGTCCACTTCTATGCCTTTCTGTGACTTCTCCAGTCTCTCTGTATCTCTGTTGCAACCTGCTGTTGACACTCTATGATACTCGAAGCTCATTGGCCACTTCTATCTGAGAACATCCTGTTTGAAGCCTTGCAAAGATGAGGTATTGTTAATCAATTGATGGGTGTCATCTTGCTCTCATGATGTCAAAATATGAATGTGAACAGCATGATGAGGAGGACTGTTTAGATCCCAACTGGACCAGAAAATTGATTGGTCGATTCATGGATCAAACACCTGTTTGATGAATTAATAAGCTGCTTGTTAGAGAACAGCAAGAACAAAAACTTATATAAACTTATATATATTCTGGACACACTGACCTATAAACAATCAATAAACAAAATAATTCCTTTAGTGAGAACTTATCATCCTTCAAATAAAACAGTGGCTAAAATAACAAAAGGATTAACTGTCATCACCTATTCCTCCTCATACATTACTGCAGTTGGTGTGTACAGCAATACTGCAGGAGGTGTGTACAGCAATACTGCAGGAGGTTTGTACAGCAGTACCGCAGGAGGTGTGTACAGCATTACTACAGGAGGTGTGTATTGCATTACTGCAGGAGGGGTGTACAGCATTACTGCAGGAGGGGTGCACTGAGAAGGCTTGCTCAGTGCTTTGGTGAACACCTTTCAGACTGTCAGCATTAAGGAATTTGTGGGTGGAATCCATGGAATTCATGGAATGAGACTTTTTCTTCTACAAATTCAGAAGTACTTTGCTTGCAGAGCTCATAAAGGACCTCTGTCTGTTACTTCTTAGACTGAATGAATAACAGAAAACATGTTTTTTTGGCCTAAAAAATACTAGACATAAATTTTTTATAGTATCAGTTATTTACATGCCTGTTCTTTTACCCAGGTATGCCTCTTCATTATGGCTGAGTGTTCTAGTGTTGTACTGTTAATACCATCAGTGCCATATGCTTGCACTTACATTCTGTTTGCCAGCGGAGGCACTAAACAAACACAATCTCAGACTTTCCTTGACTAAATGACTGACTGGGAGTCTGGGGACCTAAATGACGGCTGTCTAGACAAGTTAGGCCGCTGTCGATTTACCGCTTTTATAAAAATTTCAACCATTTGCTGCCTGGTGCTTTTTTGAGAGATCCCGAATCCCCTCGGGAACACACCTGCTGTCGATGAAGACTGTACCATTAAGCTGTCATGGGAGGTCCGACGCCGGCCCATTAAAATGGCGTGAGCCTGAAGTTGAGGCAGCACGTGCGGTGGTCCCTTTCACCCGGCCAGCTGCAGCCCGATCAGACAGAGGTTCACGGCAGGGCTGGGGCTCACCACCGCAGGGACGGCACGTGACGAACACACCAGCCACGGCTCACCCCGTCTGGGCTGAAGGCGTGAAAAGCCGGTGAGTCACGTGACCTGACCCGGCCAAATGGACAGAGTGTTAGTGCAGGCGCTGCTGGGACAGCAGGAGGTGGCTGGGGCTATTTACTCCCCAGCAGGCAAGGAGAAACCAAAAGGCATGTAGGTGGTCTGCTTATTTGCTGAGATGGGGCAGAGGGTTTGGTCCGTTTGACAGACTGAATCAACACGATCACCCACCAAGATTCCCCCTGGCACATAGAAATCCCGACATCTGAAAGAAGCGTGACCTATTAAGAATGGATTTAGAATAATCAGATGACGAACACATTTGGGCTTGGAAAAGAGGGCTGAGATTAAACTGAATCTTTAGAAGCTGAACATGTTGTGTGGACTAGCAGGAAATACGATGCATTTGTAAAACATAATGTGCTTCACAGCAGCCCTAGCAGTGTAAGGGATATAACTCATTTCAATAATGCAATTCAACTAATTTATGCGTGGCATGTCCATGGATTTTATAATGTAATTAACATTTCTGTTTTTTCAGTAAGAAGTAATGTTAATTGCATTATTCATGTTTTGTCTGGCACTTGCCAAGACAAACCTTTTTAATTAGGCACAGAACAGACATCAAACTGCTGGATACCCTGAACTGCCCGTAAGAGTTCCTGTAAATGGAACATTTGCCTGTAGTCTGGGGTGATATTCTAAAACGTGACGCTTCTACCTTCAACCAACAAAAAATAAACAAGGATCCAGCGTTAATTTGTTCAATGACACCAGAGGTCACAGGACACAGACGGGATCCTGGCGTTCCTTTCTCTCAAAGCACAGCTGCGGTAGAGAGAGTCAGAAGTGCAGGACACCGACGGAGGCTCTCTGATAGCACCTCTCCCACCAGGACATTCTCTTTTTCTGATTGCATCTACCATGAAAACACAGAAATATGTTCAAATTAGAGATGAACAGAAGTGAATGAACTTCTCTGCGGTTATTTTTTCACTTTGTATTGAATAAAATAGCTGAACTTGTCAGGGAGAGTTTCTGTGTGGTCACAGATGCCTGAGTGCTGTTGCCCTAGAGGAAACTGTGAGATCTAATATAATTGGTCTCCACTCAAATTACTCAGGCAAAGAGATAAACAGGGCATGTTGCAGGAGTTAGCAAGGCCTTTCACACTCTGAAAACAAACACAAATGTTAGAACATTTAGTCACGAAAACAAGGAGTGTTTACTGGTTCGTCTTAGGAGAGTGCCAGGAAAGAGCTGAAAAAAAGCACCGGACCCATGTGATGCCGGTGAAGAGGGATCACCCACTGATGAGCGCAGGTCCTTGGAAGAAACCCATACCTCTCAATCTCCAGGACTGCGTCATGGTGGGAAAACGTGAACCGTGAAATTGGCCGTCACACATTTGTGGCAAATCCAAAGGCTAATTTGATAAAGAGCAGATAACTTTGGCTAACATCCTCCAGCACCCTCCAGGTAGGAATAGGACTAGGAAGGTTAGCACTTGTTTTAAATCAATTTCCCCACATGCAGTTTTTAGTTCGGGAAAAGTTATACCTTCGAGCACAAATACATGCATGTCACATCACCCCCACTGAAGCAAATGTACCGTCCCATGCTGGTTATGAAATTAGCATTGATTCAGAGTCACGTTTCTCTCGGATGAGCGGGGGTGGTGGTGAGGGTGTAGTGTAGTGGTTGGGGGTAGAGTAGATCATCTGAGCAGCAGGGCTGCTCCAAGGCAATGTGTAGGCAGGGTGGTTACATGGAGACCATCTATTTATCTTGGCTTCATGCATCAGCTGTGCGGGTCACTGCCAGAGTTTCAGAGGGGCAGGGCTGGCCCTAGTAGCCCGAGGGAGCTTGTAAGCAGACGTGATTGAAATGAGAGAAAGGGATGGTAGAACTGAGTACATATACTTGTGCCCGTTAACCAAGCACTGTTAACATGGGGGAGGCAGCAGTTCACTGACATTAAACCCCATGGTGTCTTCAATTTGTGCTAAACACAGTGCAATAGTGGCTTCAAGTCAATGCCCCCTAATGCACACTTTGCAATCTGGGTCAGCTTGCAAGAGCAACTCACTCTCATCTCTTACATTCCGTTCAGCACGAGGACTCTGAAGGTATAGCACACCGAGGCCCATATAGGGCTACGGCTGTCTGGGGACGCCGCGATTTCAGTCTCTCGGCGTGCTTGAATCCAGGCACTTGGTACAGGGAGCGATTGCAACACAGTGAAGAACTGCAGCGTCAACGGCTGTCTTAGCCACCGCGGGCCGAGCGCTCTGCGGTCTGGCAGGGGCCTCTGTTGAATCATGGTCCAATCAGAGCCAAGACATGAAGCTACAGCCACTGCGATGAGAAAAACGATGAAGATCATATAGCACATTTCACCAGTGTGATGCCCAAGGAAAACATCTCCATGGAAGACTTTCCAGTACAAATATAAGAAGCAAGAATTATCATTTGTCATTAGGTTAGTAACTGCAAGAGGTTTAAACAGAAGATAATCACATTTGAAAGGGAACATAAAGTTAATAAGTTATGGAAAAAGCTTTTTTTTGCAGTCTCTATATGAGAAACGTAAACCATTTGGTTTACCAGTATTTCAGCTGCACAAACCTAATGCCTGTCCTTCACATCTCTCGCATCTCACACAACCTCTCTGTGAGATATTGCTGCTCTTATGATGCATACCCAGCCTTTCATCTACTGTACTGCCCTCCTGCTTATCAAACTGTGCTCGCCTTCTAGACCATTGTAATATTTAATAATATTACAAGTAATTCAGTTTAGTCAAATGAAAGGTAATCCGCATTTAAGACTTTTAAGACATTTCACAATTTCTTTTTTGGGAATAGCTGCAGTTGTTTTTAGCCACTTAAGCAATTGCTTAACTGATCAAGCAATTGGGATTGATTTGTTGCCAAAAGCTGTGCACTCAGACCACTATTGTTTTCTTATACATTTTGAAGTCTGCATAATTTGTTGGTACAGACCAAAATACTAATTAGATCAGGTAAGAACAACTCACCTGAATAAAGATAAATGCTTTAAAGGTCCATACTGAACAGCTAACTAAAGCAAACTAAGAGTAAGAGAAACTAAGGACAACTCAAATAACATAAAGCAATTGGTTTCCATAAATATTTTAATTGTATTATCACAAACTTTTAAACAAAATGTAAACATTTCCTAAAACATTGTGTTTTACATTCAGATCTTTTGGGGGAGACAAACTTTGGCATCAATTATATTACACTGAAAACGTCTTGTGATTGCTTCACATCAAACCCTTCAAGACTGATTTGACCTCAGATTTATGACAGAATAATGTGCACCTGCTGTTGTATTGAGATTTTTTCTAACTCTTCCATTACCTGAGTCTGTTCAAACATCCTAGAAGCCATCGGCCTTGGTTGAAATCACACAAAATGTGAAGCCATTTCCAAATGAGTCCTCGCCAATGTGTTTATAATATCAAAGTAAAAGCTAACTGTAGGGGAAAAGTGAAACTCGATTGAGCAACTGTACCAGTCTCATAACTGCATGCCCTCGAGCCTTACTTTCTGCTAATCATACACACACACACACACACACACACACACACACACACACACACACACACACACACACACACGCATTGTTGAGCATTTAAGGGTGAAGAGTAGAGGCAGATGTCGTCGTGGGGGGTGAACCCCCCCATTCCCTTTCAGAGTTCATAGAACTGAGCTCTCTTTGCACTCTTTGTCATAGATCAGGAAGAAGCCTCTCATATTTGGGTTAAAAGTCAAAGTATAAAATATATTCCTCTGCTTACGTGGAGATTTGATGGCTTTAACATAATCCAGCCAGCATTGTCACTGTAATGGGAATACCCTGTACACCATGCCTTTAACATAATGTATCCGGCACTGCCACTGTAGTAAGTGTTCTCTGTGCACCATCCCTTTAACGTACAGGTGGTTGAGTAAAGATGAATTGTTCTCTTTAGGGTAAGCCGAAACCCAACCCTGATTCACTGGCACCCCAAAGTGTAAACTGTGGGTTTATTGCTGGTTTTCATCGGTCACTGTAGACTCCCTTTAAGAGTTCACATCAAGCCAATAGAAACAACGGCTCCTACCTCATGCTTTATTTCACAAGTCTTTCTAGTGTTTAAGCTCCAATAGTTGAATCATTCCTGACTAATTGCATGTGCTGTGGAAGTAAGGAAAGGGAACTGAGTGATAATTCCATTTTTAACCACATATATTGACACAGGGGATAAATCCAGACTTCAGTTCACAAATTCCATCTTTTTCACCTTTTAATGGCACTTCACTTGGTTAAATATGAATTGAGAAGAGAATGACCATGCACTGTGTTATAACACACGGCTGAAGCGTTTGAATGAAAAATAGAAAAACAGGCTGAATTATTCTGTAACACAGCTATACTGTATATCGGCTGCTGACAAAATGAGGATCACGGGCACTGCTAAAAAGGCAATTTAACAATTATGTATGTATATCAATTATGTATGTATATCAGACTGGAATATTTCTTACCCTTATTTTCTTGTACCCATTATGTCAGTAGCATTGAAGTCCACTACATTAATAATACCCATAACAGAGAATTAGCCTAAAGGGTAGGCAGTGTGTATCTTTATAGCACTTTTTATACACAGAACTAATAACAGGCATAGGAGAACAGGAATATCTTAGTTGAGATTTAAAAATGACTATATATTTTGGCTACTAGGTTTGTGTGCTTGTGACATGTTGGAGATAAAGGATAATCAGCAAGTGTAAGTGCAATGTATTTCTAATAAAGTGAGTGCTGAGTGTATATCATTATTGGCTAATGTCAGTTGCTTCTGTGCCAAGACCTTTGGTTTATGTGGCTGTAAATACTTACTGATGAGTCATTTTAAAACAAGGCTCTTTGACACTATTTGAGCTGCATGACACTTGAAAACCCAGCTCAGTTACTTACTGGAAAATGTTCACTGCCAACCTAGAGCAAAATAGTGGCACAGTTCATAAATCGCTCACTCATAGTTACACATCACATTGTGTGTTCTCAGTTAATCCGCTCCTCTAAGACAGGCAGCCATTGGTTGATCTCATGGTTGCTGTTCATACTAATTATCCTAGAATGATGGAATATACTGTATGATCCTGGATTAAGGGCCCTGCTCTGCAAACTAACCCACGCTGCCAGCACCTCCCATTATCCAACCACACCATCCACTATGGAGACGGACCATGTCCTTGAACCAGTGCCACTGTGAAGCCTCGGTGACATAGCGTAGCCTATAAATCTGGCTTGTTAATGACAACCCGGCTCAGTCTGGTAAGCGACTTGATTAGGCGTGAAGCAACAGCTGCTCGGACAGAAGGCCTGTTGTCTGACACACTGCAAATTACACTGAATAACCAAACTACCGAACCACACAGAGGTGTAATGAAAGGCTTGGAATTATGGAAAAGATGGTGATAAATAACAATACATTTAACAAACACTTGTATTTTTATATCTATTAAATAAATGACTTGATAGAAACCTTTTTGAATTCTTATGTTTGCTAACATATTGCCAATGTTACTACATCTTTTATTGGTAAAGATCCGATAAAGTATTGTGTCCCAGTCCTGGTTCTAAAAGTCTTGACTGACCCGCCATATGTCCATTACATGTGAGAGCACTGAATAATGATATATTGATTTGTATAAAAATAAACATAATAAACATAAATAATGGACATAATATATATACACTAAAACAAGGACTGCTAACATGCATTTGTCCAATCTGTAGTCACATTTTCAAAACTCTAAACACAGTGAACAGAACAACAGTCTTCAGTGGCTGTACAATTAGCACAATTCATGTTGTTTTTGCACAAAATGCAGTTATTTTACATATTTCTATAATGCTTACATTTTCTATACACACAAGGTTATCCAATAACAAAATTCTGGATCATTTTTGTCTTATTTACAAATACTTGCACACAGCATGTCAAAAATGAAAACCTAATGTTCAAAACCTTAAATATTGTACAAAATGCAAAATTCTGCAAAAACAAAGGCAGCTGAAAAGCTATTACTGTAATACACAATTTTTGCACATATAGATCAATGAAATAAAATGAAGTACAGAAATGTACTGGGTCAGATAGGAGCAAATATAACAATTTGTCCTGCAATCTCAAGTGCTGGTTTGGTCCTTCACAAATGCCAGATTGGTCCCTATAACAGTGACCTCCTTCTTTTGTTTTTGAATGAACTCTACCAACAACTGGTGCCAGAAGCAGAAAGTGAACAGGTGGGAGGAAACATGAGGACATTTGTGATGGGATAATGTAGCATTCTGTCATTCTCATGTCATCACAAACTGGTTTATAGACCATCCAAGAGTGATGTCCCTTTTCCTCCCGCCCTACTCGCCTTTCCTCAACCCCACTAAGGAACTTTTTTCAGTCTGGAGGTGGAAGGTGTATGATCATCGCCCCCATGACCAAATGTCTTTCCTGGATGCAATGGATCCCGGCTACAGAGACATTTCAGCTGAAGACTGCCAGGGGTGAATAAGACATACCAAGCTTTTATATCCCAGGTGCATGGCAAGGGCCAACATCAGATGTGATGTCGATGAAAACATGTGGCCAACTGCTGAAAACTGTTTAGATTACACGTAACAAGACTGTTCAGTTTTGTATCCTGCTTTTTTTGTATATGTGTGTTTTTTATAGATAGGACCATGGCCGGAGTGGGCCCCCTTTTCAGCCCGGGAGTTTCATGCCCAAATCCGGCCCAAAATTATTTTTCCCTCCCAATTGGCCCAAACTAAAGATTGACATGAGCCGGCTCATCGGGAATCCTCCCGATTCTCCCGATTAGCCACTCCGGCTCTGGATAGGACCATGGCTAATTATGTTTACAATTACGATAATTATTTTTTGGGTTAGGATATAATTTACAGCAATGTCCTTATTACAGTAAAATATAACCTTTACTGCAAAACTGTCACTGTGGTGGGTGTGAGAGTGGGTGTGTGTGTGTGTGTGTGTGTGGTGAGAGTGGGTGGGAGAGGGTGTGTGTGTGTGTGTGTGTGTGTGTGTGTGGTGAGTGTGAGGGTGGGTGGAAAAGGGTGTGTGTGTGTGTGTGTGAGAGAGAGAGAGAGAGAGAGAGAGAGAGAGAGGGTGGGAGAGGATGTGTGTGTGTGTGTGTGTGTGTGTGTGTGTGTGTGTGTGTGTGTGTGTGTGTGTGCGCGTGTGTGTGTGTGTGCGCGTGTGTGTGTGTGGTGGATGTAAGAGGGTATGTGTGTGTGTGTGTGTGTGTGTGTGTGTGTGTGTGTGTGTGTGTGTGTGTGTGTGCGCGCGTGTGTGTGTGGTGGATGTGAGAGGGTATGTGTGTGTGTGTGTGTGTGTGTGTGTGTGTGCGCGCGCAGTGGGTGTGAGAATGGATGGGAGAGGGTGTCTGGGTGTGAGAACAGGTGGGAGAGGGTGTGTGTGTGTGGTGGGTGTGAGTGGATGTGAGAGGGTATGTGTGTGGTGGGTGTGAGAGAGTGTGTGTGTGTGTGTGTGTGTGTGTGTGTGTGTGTGTGTGTGTGTGGCAGTGGTAGGCTGGGACGGGTGCACCATGACAGCACATGACAGCTCTTTATATTTGGATGTACAAACAACAGTAAAGCAGGAGCATGTTACATACCACAGTTGATGCTGCAACACACTGTGTAGTTTATACTTCTGCTGTGTACGAATATTCTGCATAACTGTACACACTGTGCTGTAACTGTAATGTGAATGCTAAAAATATAACCAACCTGTTTCACTACTATATAAAAGGGAAAAATAATCAGATTCCAAAAAGCTCTGTGATGGATGATTGCAAAGCCTGAAGGTGTCTTTAACAAATAAAGATATATGCATTTAAGTGTTTCAATCAGCCATAGACAAATACATCCCAATCTTTAGTTTTAGATAACAGACAAATGACCTGACACTCTGCCATTCTTGGAACTGAAATTCTGGAATTCTCCTGGACTTGGAAATGAACTCGGAATTTGTCGTTTCCTGGGTTATTACAGGCTGTCTAGGATCTGATGCAGCCACACATTGTTTGAATGAGCTGGAATGAGGCTGCAGTGCTGGAATGGGTAGCAGTGCTTCTCTCTCTCTCTCTCTCTGTGGTGACTGCCAGTGCACACCACTCACAGAACTCCTACTCAGTGTCTTTGTCACACAAGGCTCATGGACACAGATTTGATCAACTGCAAGACAAGCCTACAGATCACTGACTGTCAACTGAGGGGTTCTCTTGTCTGGAGAATGTGTAGTTTGCCCTTGCGCTGATGTTTTGAAGGGCGCCCACTTATAGAGAGACAAGCATCAGTGTTCGGTTCTTTCATGTGTACGTTAGCTGAACTTTGGCTGTGGGACATTTCACTTCTGTTATCCTAGAGATTCACATTCTTTATCCATCAATCCATCCATTATCCATCATGCCCTCTGTTAAAACCATCTGTTCAGTTAAGACGTGCCAATGACAACATGGAGTTTTCTGTTAACAAGTCATATGTTGCCTGTTATTTAAGCTTGTGTTTATGTTTTTATGACTTAAATGAAGAACAGGTCACGTTTGAAGAGCCATTCCAGCAGAAATGCAGATTAAAGTAAGTTCACAAATGTTTTCTTTTTTTTTCCCCGTAACTTCAAATAATTGAAAATGCCACCAGAGACAGAGCAGCAACCACAAAGTAATTGTGCCTATCTCCAGTCCTCCGTGTTGGCGATCGGTGATGGATAAAGCAGCAGTTCACGTGGAACAGCTGTGCCCTCCACACACGTGCTGGTGAACGAGAGCTCCCAGCACTTGACCGAGGCCCACCAGCTGACGCCATCCCAAGGGCGAGATGGCATCATCAGACAGGTATCCACCACGTCTGAAAACCAAGGGACCACCAACGCATTTATGTCCCTTGCGCCTGTAGACCTCACTCCGCCTAATGTGTGACTTTAAGAGGCTGGCGGAGATCCTGAGACATTCGTGCTCTGCCCTGCAGTGTGGATGACATAATCCCACTTTAATTTATACGGTAGGAGCTTTGAAGGGAGCACAGAGGTGACAGCAGTCGTGTAGACGTAATGGGCGAAGTGCTGAGAGGAACGTCCAAATACATACGAGTCTGCACGTATGTTTGATGATGCGTTTTGAAATCAATATGTTTCATGTTTCCTTAAAAAAAAAGACTGTAAGGAAACGTTTTTCAACTTAAACATGGCTTTTCCATATCAGTGAATACCCTCTAGAAGTTTCTTTGTGAGGTGATTAGGAACAGACTGTATGGGATAGGCCTGCTGTGCATTCAACAGCAACATAAGAGCCTTTTCATAAAGAAACCATGCAAATTACTAGCACAACACTATCTACAGACCTTTATTTCTGCTGCAGGATATGCTTGGCAGTATATGAATGTGTAATTGGCTAAAACAATGGCTCTATTCTTTGCATTATGGCAAAATAGCCAATGCAACCAGATGTTTCCAGGGAGCATGAATATCACTCTGGTTTTCTAATGTGTTCCCCATTTCCACAAGCTTGGAAAATGACACAGAGCAGACCCCACCGGATATAAGAACAGTTCTTCCTAGTTGCACCCACTGAAGACTATCAGAATCCCAATGTGTCTTTTAATGAGAAAAAGCTTAATTGCACACAAAATATTCCTGAATTTCGTCAATACCCATCGATCTAACCAACAGTCATTTATTTTGAGTGACAACTAATTTTACCCTCCTTATGTACTGATTCCCATTGTCCACAATGCATTCCAGTGTTGCAATATTTCACCGCAACGCTTTTCCCGTTTCCCCCTCATCCTCAAAACCATCAAATCAATCCAAAAGAGGGTTAGAAAAGCTCTGAATTCACAAGGGTTCAGCGTGCATCCAGGGAGTGATCGTCAAAGACGGAAAACAGAAGGAGCTTTCTTCTCGCAGCTTGGATCTTCACTAAAGACAGGCCTGTATATCAGAGAGCAAGCACTTCCAGCTGGATGGAGGTGTCATGCCTCGGGATATGATGGCTATATTACCCCACACGAACATGCCAAGAGAACGGGCCTCAGAGGAACAACTTTGCTCTAATTTGAACAAATGAAACTGTAATTTTTTTAGGGATAAAAAAAATTGGATTTAAAAGTCACAGAACATCTCAGGCTTTCTCATGAATCTGCTAGCTGCAACATAGTCCCATCGGGCACGTAGTAAATCAATGGAGTGAGAGGGGTGTCGAGGTGGGCGTGTTCAAAAGTGGAGTAAAGCGTCAAGGTGGGCGTGTTCAACAGTGGAGTAAAGCGTCAAGGTGGGCGTGTTCAAAAGCGGAGTAAAGCACAAGTCCTATACTGACAACTGAAGATGTTTTATGGCGTGGTGATGCAAATAGCTCAAGGTGAGTACCATTTCAAACTAATACTGCTAACTCTCTGTAATCTGAGGTCACATCAATCCATATTAGAGGGTTTAATGTCAGACTGATTGACTTCGATTCTTGAGCTCAGATCTGGTGAGATGATTCAAAGGTTTGCCTTGTACATGATGTTTTAAGATCTCCCCCTTCACTGCAGCCCTGACCAAGGCTTTCTCCTCATTGTCTTGCCTCCCTGTTGATTCAGATTACCATGAGTGCCTATTGCGATCACATTGGAAACCCTGTAAATTGTGCTTCTGGATTAATATAGGACAGAACATTTTAACAATAAAGAAATTGCACATAGGACAGGACAGAGGACATAGACCATAGAGAGCAGCATATAAGGTGCGGCCATGTGTATCTACAGTCCATGGTTATATTAATAAATTATAGTGATAGTAGTCACTGTAATTTAACACTATTTGGATTCTTAACAAGTGAGAACAAATGAAATGTGATCCAAATGACAGGGTCCATGGAGTTGCTCTAGCACTGCTGTAAGAGCAGGAAAACCTTTCAATCCCCCATCCCAACCATGGCTGTTAAATAAAGCCCGATTAAATAAAAACGATTAGGTTGAGTTTTTTTTTTTCTATGGCAAACAGGTTCGCATTGCCATGTGGTGCCTGAAAACCTCAGCCCCATTTTGACAGGCCTGGGAACAGAGGCGTGTGGCTGCTGGACGTACATGTCTGTGTGTGAAAAGCAGCCTCATATGGTCGCACTTACTGTTGTTGAGAAATCACTGGGCGCAGCAGCTAATTCCCCACTGCAGCGGTGTTACCATAACTGCTGCGAGTGTTTACGTAGCTCCTCGAGCGTGACGTAGCTGTCCGACGACACGGGCAAGAGCCGTAACGGTCGGATGATTCTGATGGAACCTCAACACAACAAGCCCTCACTTCCTCACTCACTCCCCCCCCCCCCCCCCCCCGTGTGTGTATGGTTCTTCGTTGTGTGGTTTGTTTTAACCACTTTCCACATAAAATTCCTATTTTATTTTGCAATGTAATGACATAAAAGAGACCTCAAGAAATGAAATGGTCATGAGTGTTTCTCTTTCAGCTGGACAGGGTGGGGATGCATCGTCGCTCGGTGCGACTTTCACCGCTGACCCACTGGCGTTTCACCCATCACGCGACCTAAAGGTCTTTCCGCCACATTGGTTAACCTCATCATATCAGGCCTTACCCAGGGGGCTTTGCACTATTGGGTTACGTCTACATGACATCACAGGCACCATTACGAGAGCCCAAGATGACTAGAGGATGGGACCTCAGGAGGGCCACAGATTACAGAGGTGACAGGAAAGACAGTGGGTGTTCTCCTCAGATTTTCTTAGGTGGAGTTGTTTCGTGACAGAGGATTTGTCATAGAAGGGAAAGGAAACATGTAGTGCTCTTAGAGATGAGGTCAGTGCTGTTTCGGCTCCAGAAAAAAAAACCGTGGGCAAATATGACAAGTGCCAAATGTGAAAGAAATAACATTAACCCAGTATGTCTGTGTTGATGCAGTCAAAATGAAAAAGATACCATCTCATGCACAGGTTCTAAGAATAATAGACATTGCCTGCTGTCTCTGCTGTTAGTTCATCTGTCCACACTCTAACTCCTTAAAATCCTAGTCTTCAAATCCTTAGTCTTTTTTTACTTATGAATACGTGTCCGGTTAACCCCTGGTCAAGACAGCAAACATGTCATGGTGTGACCTTAGTCCGCGTCAGGGGTTGGGAGTCTCACACACTAAGGATGTAGGGAAGGCAAAGAGGAACTAACTCCCCGCTGCTCCAAACATAAACTCTCCCCCAGTGCTGATTCAACTAGCCTCTCTGCTCACACGAGACAGTGATGTACTGCGCCATGATGCTGACTTCGCAACCGGTAGTAAATCATTATGATTTAAGGTCAGATCTTCAAGTCAAAAGGACACAGTGAGGCCTAAGGATTTGAGAGCACAACATGGTTTCTGATCCACTATCCTAAAAAATCATGCATGTTCTACTTCAAACAGTTGAATTTAATGCCCTTTCACTATACAAAAATAAGTGTAGCTCTAATACACACTGGAGGGGGGATCTGTCTGTAGTTGCTACACAATTTGAAAACCTTAAAACTATTAATTTTTTTAAGTCCATCAGAACCTAAATATAGAAACATGTGAAGGAAAGGAATTGAAAACCTGACGTGTTGACAAGTGAATTACTGTGACCCACTGGACCACAGAAACATCCTGACAGTCTGTGGACTTCAAACGTCAAACACAATAAGCAGCTGCCCTGTTAAGAGTCTTGATATGCAAGCACAACAGTGAACAAAGTCTAACGAACGAACGGCAGTCTTTAGAACTTCTACGGCCTTTCAAACCAAGCTCAGCATGTATTTTTAAGGGGACTCTGCAGCTGAATCAGACGAACTACACATGAACCCTGCAGCCTGTGAACATCGGCATCTGGGGCACCTACACACAGGCTGAAGTGTCATAGCCCTGGGTGAGTTTCCCCCGTGATCTTCCGCAATGGCCGTCATCCCCAGGGCAAACGGTGTCCGAGTCTGTTAACTCTCACTGCAAAATCACTTTCTCCCGAAGGAGAGTCTAATCGCTGGCTCTGGCCGAGCCGCAGACCAGGAGGGGACCTGGAACCCACAGACAGGATACGGAACCGTGTCATAGCCATAAAGCTGCTTTGAAGCCGGCTGAAGTGATTCGGTGTGGGAGTGGGGTCATAAAGAGGAAGTCAAACTGCACTGTGCAACATTCTGACCCCCTTTGCTCTATTAACACCATAATGAGCAAGCAGCACCAGTCACTTATGGTTTCCATTGCAGATCCCGCTATGGAAGTGTTACTGAAAGGATCATCTGTAAAAAAAAAAAAAAAACCCTCTATTTAGTTTCTGGTTTATGCTGAGTATGCATTCAGTGTCATGATCAGTGTGTAAAACACTGAAAATAGTGGCACATAGTTGGGATTGTTTCTAAGTTAATTAATTAATTGTTAATCCAAACTAATTAACTAGAACACCAATTTGGATCACCTCCAGTGGTTCTAGGTGTACTTGAGAATATCATTAATAAATATACTAGATCACAGTAAAGGTAATGGGTGACGTGCACTTAAATGTGCCTGTACACATCATATAAAAACACTTCGCATGAACAGCAGTTGAAATTTCCTTGAATATATATACACGTGCCATAGACTTCTCACTCTCCACTTTTCTGATAAATAAATAAACTGAAAGGTTGTTTTCTACAAGGAGCTTGCTTGGAAACTTTCCTCATACACCCTTGACTCCCCGGTGACGTCACAGAGGGGTAGGAGAGAGGGACAATTAACAAACACAAAACAACACGGATTGCTTTAACTCTGTATGGCTGCATATTCACATGTTCTCCATGGTAACAGTGAAAACAAGCAGGGTGGGGTCCAACAACCTGACTTTAAATCTCTCTCTCTCTCTCTCTCTCTCTCTATCTATTTATCACACACACACATTCACACAAACATTAAGGAAGCACATGTTGGAGCTCATTTGGAAACAGGCGTGCTATAAGCTGAATGCTGTCATACTCCGCATGCAGCTCGTCCAGAGTGATCGTTTGATGATAATCGTGGCTCAGTGAAAGGACCGATTATTTCTGTGCGCTGCTGACCAGTGATGATAGCACAAGCAGTGGACCCAAACGTGGAAAAACTGAGCGGCGGCTAGCAGTGAGTGAGGTGCTTTTCTTAGGAGTTCAAAGGGCACGTTCCCCTATTAGTCACTCTCCAGCCCTACTGTCAGTGAGGAAGCTTGAGAAGCCGTGTTGCCATAAAACAGGATTAGCGCCGGAGCTAGGGGACACGACGTGACTGCCTTCACGAGTCCCAAGGGGGGTCCATCCCAAAAATTGAAACCAAACACTCTAAATCAATACATTCTTACAGCGGAAGCCAAACTCCTCATCTCCATTATCCTTCAGAAAATGATTGTCTGAACAAATCGATGTGACAACCGCAAAAGGTGGCACGGGATGTTTGTGGCATCATTAATTTATGTACAGATTAAATTTTTTATTTTTTTTAATGAGCTTGTTGCAGGAGAATCATTTCCTCTCACTGTGTTTAAGGGAGAACTGTTTCCCTACATACAAACAAATTGGAACAAATCTAAAAAAGATCCACGGGAAAACGCAAGAACTCCCTAATCATAAATCTGAAACACCCCAGATGAACAGTGACTAGTATGAGAGTAACTGGGGAATTGTTCTTCCTCACTCCCATCCCGGACCTTCCTCTACAGACTGAGTCATCTCTCCGAGTCCAGTAGATAGGAGACGAACAGCAACAGATTCAGACTGAAGTCTCAACTTGGGCCCTGTCCACCTAGCATTCAGTCCAACTTTCAGTAAGCCAGTGGTTCTCCACATTTTTTCTATTTTCCTTGCTCCAACCATGCTGCACTTTGCTCATGAAAGGCTTGAAAATGGCCTGATGCGATCAATCGCACATTAACGGCAGAGAAAACAATATCGTGCAGGGCAGCTGTGTCGGGTGAACCACCACCACTGAATGGGAACCAGATTTTTTTTTCATATGAGGGGGGTGCACTGTCCAGATATGTCAGCTGGAAATATCAGGCTGTGAGTGTCACGGCAAATTGCAATGTATCACACACTCCTGTCTTCAGCCAGAACTCTTCTGGCAGAGCCCTGTATAGTGAAACACATGTAGGTATGCCATAATTAAAGGTGGCCAATATGTAGGATATTATATTTGGGTTTTTTTTCTTTTAAAATATGCTTACAAATTGGAAAACAGCTAAACAGAAATGTTAAAGAACTAAAGAAAAGTTCTGCACTGTTCTAGAAGTACCAACTATACTTAAAATATATTTATAATTGTGTTATTTATCACAATAATAACTGGGTATCATAGTATCGCTCACCCCTAACGATAAGCAGTGTTGGCTCTGGACCTCAGCAGCAGAAAGAAGGATGGATAGTAGTTGCATGGGAGTCTTAAGCACCATTGCTTATACTCCAATATTTTAATCTCTGTCGAAAAGCAATAAACCATGGCCAACAAAAGAGCGTCACTTCTTAGCATCCTACTATAGTTTCTGGTTCCAATCCCATGTGAAACAATAACTGCATCAGTGTCCTTGATCAAAACGCGAGGCAAAATGGGCAGCACATGGCTGCTCAATGATGCTATTGTTCTGAAGTCAACAAAGAGCCCGAAGGCCCTATCAAACTAAAGCTAAAGTAAACTCTTTTTCGTGTCTTGGCCAGTACACTCAGCATGCACCCCTAGGTGGTATTCAGGGTGGTTGGTTAGAGAGGGATAGGATCCATACGGACGCAGCACAATGAGGTTCTGTGCAGGCCTTGCTAGGCCCATGTGGTCCGAGAGCTTTAAGTGAGTCAGCAGAACATGTGGTTGCTGTTCATCAAAGTCAGCTTGGGGTAGTCGAGTCCCCTGGGCATTAAAACTCATCAGCTCCGAGACCTCAGCGCCTCTCCGGACTACCAGCAGGGGACGGAGCCTTCATGTTGGGTTGGGCACACCTCCCTGGAAGCTGCCCCTACACAGCCGAGTAGCGACTGGCTTCCTTTCCCCTCGGGCAACCCCACAGTCCTCTGTGCCTGGCTCTTTTCTTGCTCTGTCATTGTGTAGCCTTTCTCAAATAAACAGTGGGCCAAATTAACACATAAGGAACTGGGTCATTCACATGGACATGGACCATTGCCAGAAGGGGGAAGCAATGCGAATCCCAAAGGGCAGAAAGTCTCCTTTGAAATGAAAAGTGATTTGTTCATAACAGAGTGGGCAAAATCAACAAACAACATATACTTAGATTCGATTTTAGATTGATATTCTTATTAAGTATAACTAGTTTGCATGGCTTGTGTATAATGAGTGTATCGTGTTTTAATAATAAACACACATGTGCACATAACTACGTGTGAATTTATGTTATTATTTATATTTTTACTACATTTGTATAAAGGGCAAATGTTTATGGAATAATTAACATGTGGTGTTTCTCTGGGTATCCCCTGTCAAGAATCAATAATACGCGTCTAATATTTTTACTCGGAGCATACTCAGATTCAGAAATATATGGCGCTCCCTGCTGGTAAATATGTGTAATGCCTTTAATCAACTTTATAATAAACCTGTAACCGCGAAATAAAAAGGGACCATCAAACACACAATATAATATATGTAATCATTGTTATCATAGTTAAAATATGGGCTGATTTTTTCACGTTTTTTTTTGTTTACATAAAATCAATACTTTCACAAACTGTATTGATTACACCTTCGGCTACCTGTATCCAATATATGCCCTAGGGAAAGTTTTACATTCTTGTCATTAACAGTTCATGCAGGGGACACTAAACGCGCGCCTTTGGTTTCTTGAAATGTTGAACGCAGTAAATGTCCCTTAAGTATTTCACACGAGCAGCTTGATGTCGGGATAATTGGCCAGCGCGCGCTACATCCCCACTTCGGAAGTTTGAATGAGAAGCACTTTTTTTTCCTTCGCTCCTCCTTTACCCCCGAACCTACCCCCTTATTAAAACAACTCAAAAACCCAGCCCGGTTAAAAGACTCTTACAAATGTATGGGCTACAGGAAACATAAAGGTGTGGCGTCTGGAAGAAATTAGACGCAGAAAGGTAGAACAAGTTTAGCGCGTAAGTTCATGGTTTAAACCAGTATTTTTAGAAAAACTTGAATCAACAATATTTCTTATCACTAACACTGATTACTTTTGGATACTTTTTTCTCTCGTTTTTAAAACCTGACAACGCAAAAATGACTGACAGCAAGATGAAACAAACTTTGTCAATCAAACTCGTGCATCCTTTGAGTGCTGGATGCATGTGAGGAGGAAGACATCTGACTCGAACGTTTTCACCCGTTATATGGAAAACGTGGATACAGCACATCACTGCATTTTAAAGAAGGGAGTTTTAAGGGACTCCATGCAGGTTTCTTCTGAATTCTCCCAAGAAACGTATATCAGAAAGTTTGTCCTGTCACTGCTCTACGAAAGGAGTTTCGCCTCACTGCATCTCCAACGGGACATCTCTAAATAGCTGCTTCAAGGTACGAATAATGAATTATAAATGTGCCATCTGTTTCATTCATAAAGAGATAAAAAATCACTCACGACTTTATCTTACACATCTACACTGTTCTCCCACACAACTGTTAAAAGTTTATTGTCGGCTACAAAGTTGGATACTGTTGTTAGAATGAATGGAGCGCCTGTCCATCAATCACTGGATGACATCTCAGGGTTTTTTTTTCTAGCTGTCCAGTGTCCCAGGGACACTGTCTGATTTAAAATATTAGAAATTAGACTGTGTGGTCTCTTCGAGCGCCTAGGAAGACCTGGCACGAAGGCGTGCGTGAGGTTCATTTGGTCCACCGTGGTTGGATGATTTCCTCCAGTGTTCCGCGCTTCCCAGTGACGTTTTGTTCAGGCAGTAATATTTGGTCCTGTTCTATAAAAGTACAGTTCCCAGGTGCAACTGGTCTGCTTAGCTGAACACTTGTATAGATCGTGCTTGGTTAATGAACATCTGGGAAATTTCTTAGACTACTTTTATAGTGGGAACAAACAGCTAATTAAAATATGACTTTATTAAAACACCTTATTAATTTGATTTACATTTTTAATCCAGTTTATGACGATATTTTAAATGTCTATATTCATAGATAGTCTGTTAGCTATAACATCACTACTGTAGCAGACAATTAATCTGGAAATAGAATGGCGCGCGATTAGCAGCATGCAGAATTTATTATCAAAGTGACGCGTACCGTGACGTCATTGACTTACGCTTTTTTACCATAAATATTTTACGTTGTATTAAAACGAAAAGTATAATTAGCATTCCTCATATAAAAAGAAGTGAAATATAAAAAAATGTTAGTAGCAATACGATCATTTTGTGTGATTTCTTTGTACCATGCTAGATTGTAGCAAACTGGCTTTTGGTCATGGCTTTTAGGTACCCATTAAACTGTAGCTGACTCGCGGTTAATATGATATTTCTTTCCCTTAGTATGACTTTGTCTTTATGATGATGCATGTTATTTTGAATGACCACACATTGTCATGGCATATGTGATGGAACTGATGCCTCGGGCAGTGCAATGAATAACTCAATGTCCGGTAAAAATTACGCCAATAGCTACTATTTACGTGAGAAATTAAGGTGAATTATTCCAGTTAGCGTATTTACTGGCCAGATTTAAAAGCTGAAACTTTACCATCCATTTGTTCTCTTCATTATTTAAACTCTCACAACTACACACCCCTGCTAATCATTAGCACAATGACACCACATCCTCCAGACCAAACATCCAGGAACAGAACACATCCCACACATGTGATGTCGGTGTGCGGTAGAGCAGCTACACTGTGCAGACCGTGACTCTGACCGTCTGCTCGCACAGTCATAGTTTACCAGTCATGAGAGTGAGATCCGTGAAAGTTCAAGGGAACTTTCATAAATAATCACATAAAATGACCTCACGCTTATATCTCTTCCGTCTTCTTACTTGTGATTAGTCACCTTTGGTTGTGATTGCTTATGAGTAAGCGACAGCCATGCTACCGTTCATCATCTGTAAAGGGTCTGACCACCTCGCATGCGTTCCCTGGGTGCTTTAGGGCTTTGGTTGGGAAAACTTGGAAGTGGTTCCAGAGGCCACGCCCTTCTGTTTCTCATTAGCATAATGAGGGCCGTGGCAGTGGTTTGAGGGTGTGAATCGTATTCTTTGCCCATTTCTTGCTCAGACTTGGGATGCTGTGTAGAAAGGTGAGTGAAGCGCAGAGTCAGTGAACGGTAGCAGCAGAGCAGAGCTCCAGACCCAGAATAATGATGAATGTACTAGTGGTTGGACCATTTGTCTGGAAGGCGGCTTTGGCAATATGCCCCAGACTCATGTTCCCAGACTCCTCTCCCGGTCTTTCCCAGGGTGCAGTGGTGCCCACCCAGGAGAAACATCTACACTGATGCCTAGGAGAACAGTGCCCCTGGAGTTCACAGTGGTCCAACAATAACCCGGCGCCATGGACTTAGTAATGTAATCTCCACCATCAATTGGTATTAAAAGCATCCAATTTCACCTTTGTTTTTTTTTTGTGAGTGTGTGTTGCTTTTATTTTTTTTAAGTTACTTTTGAATATATTATTTATTTCCATCTATTTCAGGAATGTATTATGACACTGTGCAATTGACATCACATTTTGCTCCCAGCTTTGTGTATTGATTTATACAAATAGAAGAATATGGCCTTTTTCACTTAATTTTTTTTTTTTTAATATCAGTCAGTACTATGCAGTTGATGGCAGTAATTAGTAGCATGGACTTTAACAGCAGTAGACATATGTTAAAATTTTGATGTGATTAGTTTAGAGAGATGTATGTGATTATATACTATAACACTTTCCACACCCAACATTTATGACTCCTGGTTACCAGCCATTCATAGTAACCGAAACTGACCAGAGTGTCATCTGAGTTAATCTCCTTCAAAAGCATTATCCCAAAGAGACTCCTTCTAAATCTGAAGGTTAGAAAAATGAAACCCACATTAAGCCAAGCTAACCTTGTACAGTGTCTACTGGGCCTATAGTCTCACATCTGATTCTTCTCAAGGATCAGGACCACAGTGTGGCACTGCACTCTTAGTGAGGGTATTTCCTAGTGTGTGTGCTAGACATGCACCTTCATAAGACCACAAAGAAGAACGAAACACCTGCCTTTGCTTCATTCTCCCCTGACCGATACGATTCGTTTCCATTTTTCACAGTTCCTGTCAGTTCACTATGTGCTGAAGCTCAGTGAGAAGACCAGGGTCTTGCCAGCTTGAGGCTGGAGGTTCTGTAACCACAGTGTAGTATTTCATCTACTGGTGAAGTCGGACTTGAATCTTTCCTCACTGGGAATAGTTCGGTTCTCCAGTGCTGGTGTTCTCCAACTCCTCCCTGCGTAATTAACAACAGCCACCTCTGAACAGATGCAGCACTTCCAGTCAGTAGGCGATAGACGCAAGGTTCTTATATAACCGTCATTCCAAGGGGGCACGTGCTGCATGTCGTCCCACTTTTGAGGCGTTGGATGCAGTGTGTTTGATATGGTGAAACAGCTGTGGCTTTGGATAGATGGCAAACATTTTTTCATCCAAAGAAATAAACATAAGAACATACATTCCAAAGTCTTGGGCTTGGGTCAGTTCTTGGAATCAAAGGACTATCTCACCAAAGGCAGATCACACTACTTCAGTAACATGGTCATTTCAGTGTGCACGTGCCTGTCTCCGGAGAGACACGGAGAGACACGACTCTGAATAAACATGACTAATGAGATAAGTAATACAGGAAAGTGTTACTTTCAATATCATTTAGTTCTCTAACTAAAACACTGCATCTTTGTATACGTGGACAGTGGTTGGTCGGCAGTCTTTACAATGAACACTGGGGTTCACCCAGAGTTTATGGTGGGACAGGACAGAAGGGGACTGCAACGCCCGGAGAGCAGCTCTGGCTCTTTAGATGCTAACACCTCCCAACAGGCCTGCACGTGTCTGAGTGTAAGGTGGAGTCTGGAAGACTGAGAGCAGCAGCACCGAGGGCCTCATAAAACATGACGATGACGTTCAAGGCAACGGCACGTGCGGCTTTACCTCGCATGGCGCTCGACCTCGCCACGTCGGCCTCGCTCCCACGTGGCCACGACCCTTTGAAAGCAGCTACGTGGTCTAGTTCAGAGAGGGATAGAACCCCACGCCACCCACTCACGACAAAGACAAAGATGTCTGTGCACTTGTTCGCTAAAGGGGTCTTTCCCCAGACAAGCAGTGGAGAGGGTCTTTAGTCTAGTCCTCCCGAAAATCTCAATTTCATTGCTCATGTCTTCCCACGAAGATATAAACAGATGATGTCATAGGGTGGTGCTCAGCTACAGGGTCTGCCAAGCAGATGGTGAACTGCATTAGTGAGGAAACTTGGAACAACTGGCCACAGAGACTGCTCTGACTTTCAAACCGAGAGAGGAGGGGAGAAATATTGCTGTGTGAAATATTCAGCTGCTTATGGAGCACATAGGGGAAGAGCTTATGTGGTTTTCCTGATGCACGAATAGCTGCACATGAATGACCCCGATCTGTCAAGTCTCCCCACGATAATGTCTTAATCAGTTTATATTGCAAGTATAATTCCAATGCCCTTATCCATGTGGATTATTGTTAATCTCAAGTCTTTGTTATTGTTTTCAGATGAAATGCGATAAAGTGATCACCTACCTGAGGATTATTGGGACAACACTGTTTGGAGTCTCTCTGCTTGTAGGAATCTCCACGGCCTACATCATGGGCTATCAGTTCTTTTCCACTACAGGCAATTACTTGTCCTTTGGGCTCTATGGAGCCATTTTGGTTATTCACCTCATCATCCAGAGCTTGTTTGCTCTGCTCGAACACAGAAACATGAGACGCTCCCTGGAGACCCCGATCAAACTGAACAAGTCCCTGGCCCTCTGCATCGCTGCCTACCAAGAAGACCCAAATTACTTGAGAAAATGTTTAATATCCGTCAAGAGGCTCACCTACCCGGGCATCAAGGTGATCATGGTGATTGACGGGAATAATGATGACGACAGCTACATGATGGACATCTTTCGGGACATAATGGGCCGGGACAAGGCAGCCACCTACGTCTGGAAGAGCAATTATCATCAGCGAGCAACGGGGGAGACGGAGGAGTCGTACGCCGAGAGCCTGCAGCATGTCTCTCAACTGGTGCTCAACAATAAGTGCGTCTGCATCATGCAGAAATGGGGGGGGAAGAGGGAAGTCATGTACACGGCCTTCAAAGCCCTGGGGAGGAGCGTGGACTATGTGCAGGTGAGTCTCCGAAGCAGCGTGGGCCCTGCCAAGCAGAATGAGGCAACGGGGGAATACAAAGGCGGTTTTGTGCCTGTTTAAATAGGTGCCTGTGTAACGTGTGTAGAGAACTAAGAGCTAAGGGAAATAACTGCCTGTTTAACAGTGATGGTGTTCATCAGCAATCGGTGTGAGCCGCCATTCACACATCTCGGAGCTATTTCAGGATCCTTCAGATTATATTCACAGCACAGCCATGATGTCATAATGTTTAGAACATGGAAGCACATTTTGATCAAATTCTGATTGATCTCATAATGTCTGACTTAATGGTAGATAGAAGTGGATCAATATAAAATGCACTGGCACAAATACAGTATTAGATGTATGGCTAAAATCCAAAGATTGTTTAAATAAATTATAATGAATGATGATAAACTTGTGTTTAGCTTTAGTGATTTATGACCTTTCAGTGAAGTTTTCTTTATTTTGAATTTGTTTTGGCGCTGGTTGAGATGTACTTCAAATTAGTGGCGAAAATACACAACACACATCATTAGCTAATTACTAGCTATGTATCCGCTGTGTACTTCATTCAGTTTTATTGCATAACATATGGACTTCAATGTTTTACTGACTGAAGAGCCTCTTCATACTGTCTGAGGAAATAGCTCTTGGTTTACAAATATGGGCCACAGTGTTAGTGCTGTGAAGTATAAGACATAACAAAGGTGTCTGTGTTCAAGGCAACCCTCACTGGTGATGCAAACATCTGCTTCTTGCTCTAGATCTGTCTGGTCGTGGAATCTAGTTCACTGAGCTGAAAAATCAGTCTAATGAAAGAATGGCCTTGTTTCTGCAAAGCCTGTAACCTTTTTTTACTCAAGCAATCATGTCAGGACCTCTTGGGAAACTTTACGAATGGTGTGATTTTGTCCACCCACCACCTGGTTCTAATGAAGTCCCTGACCTCTGCTCCACCATGGAAACCCATAATTGCGTTTAGCTTATCACCAATCTGTCGTAGCGGACTACCAGACTGGTGGTTTCTCTCATTGTGGGGTCTGGTTGGATGAGCCAGTTCCAGCATCAGTCTGGAAACGATAAGGTCGTGACCTTTGTCTCAAGTGCGCTTGTTGAAATAGGTACTGCCTTGGTTGTATCCCCCTATATCCCTGACTACACCTTTGACTTTGATCGAGCTAGATTAGTAATAAAACAAGCACTGGCAAAGTAACAGAAATGAGCCATCAAAAGCGGAGAAATTAAATAGCATCTGATCAGTTTTCATTATTTAGCACTGTCCTTGAAGGTTAAGTGAGTATCAAGGGAGTTAAAATACTGTGAGACAATATTGAAACAATTACACAGAGTGATGATACCCAAGATCTATGAAACCAATTCAAAATTGTGCAAAACCATAAGGAACCAGATTGTGATTACATATTCAGTAATACCCACAGGCCACTAAACCTGACCTTCATTTTATCAGTGGACTAATATTCTTTGGAAATATTGCTCTTATGAGGAGGTATGTTGTGTAATTACCCTTGAATAACCTCCATAATCATCCTGCTGACTCATATTTGGTAAATGTTGCTAAAAACATGGAATGTATGTATTGTCAGTGAGACTAATGTTCATCTTTGAGCTTACATTATTTTGCAATGCTGAGTTTAAGACATCAAAGTTGCATAATTGAAATGGTGAATTCAAAAACATTCATTAGCCTGGATTGGACTGATTTCCTATGTTAACAAATTACAGCAATATTATTTGATTTGTTTCAAATGAGCTTTTAAAGATTAAAGCTATTTGTTGTATTTCAGTTGAAATTCCTGTGTTCTAGCACTTACTTTGTATGGATAACAGATTCTTTGGAAGAACTACATGACTAAATATTTTCTAGATTTCTTTGATCACCACTTCTATGTTTCAGTAAACAAGCATTCACACCACAGGAAAACGAATTACCCTGGGTCTCAGTGTGAAACAATAGCCCTTAATTACTTTGAGTTTGAACATCAGCATTGCAATGCTTTGCGAAACACAGCCTGTTCATTTACAGTGTATTTTATCTCCCATTCACATACAGGTTCAGTCATATATTTTGAAGCATCATGAAATATTCCCATCATGAAAAGGGCATTTGTTTAAACACAAATTGTCATGAACCACTTTAGAGCGGCTGTGAGGCTAAAGATAACAAACCACTTAAACTGTCTGGTTTTAAAGCTCCATCCGCTTGCAAAAGTTTCATCCTAATAGCTATTCTGGGAATATTTTCATAGCAATAACAAAGTGAGATCACACATTTTTGCATTTCTCAGTGTAATGGATTTTCAGTGATGATGGAACACCATGTTACTGGATTTGTGGAATTATTTAGCATGTGGTGGAGATTGTGATGGTGTGAAACCCCCATGTATATGTTTTAAAAGTGTAGGGTACTATAATGATGATGAAAAAGGCCTATTTTTTAATTCAAATCTTGATTTGGTCAGTGAAGGTTGAGTTTGGCCCAGAGGGTGCGTGAGTGGAAGTTCTCTAACAGCTGTGTGTGCCTTGCCCTATGTCGTCAGGTGTGTGACTCAGACACCATGTTGGACCCTGCTTCTTCAGTGGAGATGGTAAAGGTTCTGGAGGAAGACACCATGGTGGGTGGAGTCGGCGGAGACGTACAGGTACCCATCCTTCTTATCAACTCTTAACCAGAATAAATGCTGAACACAACAATCCACTCTTATAGTGTCTGACTAAGCAGCATTTTGCAGTCTGATAGAAATAGAGAACATTGCTCTGACTTGAGCCTGTTATACTGACCAGTGGTGTATGACTAAGACTTGGTGGGTAGATTGACAACTTAACTGCTTTCCCTTGATCTTCAAAGAACCTTGGTATTCCCACACCAGACATTAACTGTTTTCCTAAGTTAAATGAAATGCATATTATTTCTGAACAGCCCACACAAAGATAAAACTCACAATTCTATATCCCTTCAGCCTCTGTTTTCCCTGTCTGATTTCCATTTACTGTACTTTCAATGTGTGACCTCTATATGTTACACATGAAGCATTTCCAACCACACAGGCAATAGGGGCTTTTCTCAGTTGTGTGCCATGTGTTTGTCCCCACAGATCTTGAACAAATATGAGTCGTGGATCTCCTTCCTGAGCAGTGTGCGCTACTGGATGGCATTCAACATCGAGCGAGCGTGCCAGTCCTACTTCGGCTGTGTGCAGTGCATCAGCGGGCCCCTGGGCATGTACAGGAACTCACTCCTCCACGAGTTCCTGGAGGACTGGTACAACCAGACGTTCATGGGCAGCCACTGCAGCTTCGGCGATGACCGCCACCTGACCAATCGCGTCCTGAGCCTGGGCTACGCCACCAAGTACACGGCCCGTTCCAAGTGCCTGACGGAGACGCCCATCACGTACCTACGCTGGCTCAACCAGCAGACGCGGTGGAGCAAGTCTTACTTCAGGGAGTGGCTGTACAACTCCATGTGGTTCCACAAGCACCACCTGTGGATGACCTACGAGGCCGTCATCACCGGCTTCTTCCCTTTCTTCCTCATCGCCACGGCCATTCAGCTCTTCTACCACGGCAGGATCTGGAACGTCCTCCTCTTCCTGCTGATCGTCCAAGCTGTGGCGCTCATCAAGTCTTCGTTCGCCAGCTGTCTGCGAGGAAACGTGGTCATGGTTTTCATGTCCTTCTACTCAGTGCTATACATGTCAAGTCTGCTTCCTGCAAAGATGTTCGCCATCGCTACAATAAACAAGTCAGGCTGGGGCACGTCGGGGCGGAAGACGGTAGTGGTGAACTTCATCGGGCTCATCCCCATCTCAGTGTGGTTCACGATTCTCTTCATCGGTATCATCTACACAATCATTCTAGAGACGCGAAAGCCTTTTCCAGATTCGGAGATGACAATATTAATAATTGGTGCAATAGTCTATGCCAGCTACTGGGTCATGCTTTTGACTTTGTACATGGTCCTCATAACGAAGTGTGGTAAGAGGAAGAAAGAGCAGCAGTACGACATGGTGCTCGATGTCTAGCGATGCCTCGTTAACCCCTCCCCCCTCTCCACGTTTACATTGTGAACAGTCTCAGACTGCTCTGCTATGCCATCTCCCAGGGTTACAGAAGTGACACCGTCAGGAGAGAAGTGTTATTGCTGCTGTGACTGACACTAAGGATATTTCTTAAAAAAAAAAAAAAGTACGAACTAATGAGGTTCAGACTGTTGGCGTTAACTTTGACTCGATTAGTATTCCAAAAACCACCAGAACTTGCTGTTTTTCTTTACCAGGAAACTAATGTAAGTTCAGTTCCTATGCACTTTTATGTCTCTCTCATCGTGCATAATGCTTGATAAAGAACTTGGACGAACAAAGATACCTCACAGGTGATGTTTGCATTGTGTGAATGACTGGGATGCGGTCAGATAAGGCTCATTCTTTGATAATTTATTGTGTTTTTTAACATTGTTTTTTTTATATATATGCATAAACATTTTTATAATGAAAACAAAAACAGAACGTGCTGTACTTTGTATTTTCATATTGTACCTTTTATACAGACATGTTTATTTTTGCTTAGCCACCAAAGATTCTTTATTTTCAATCATATTTTATATATGATCAAATGCATTGTGCATTCAACTGTTGTGATTTGTGCATCTGACCAAAAATGTGAAATTTAGAGGCTGGAGTTTTGTGTTTGCATTGATAACAATGAAATGCAATTTTAATGATACGTTGCTGATTTTGCAAAGAAAGTGATGAACCTGTGTTATTCAAAAAGTATTACATGATGAGGAAACCAGCATATTTATAAAACAGCTCTGTGGTTCATAACTCTTGTACCTGACTAATTGTATTTTGCTAGATATATTACTTTTGGCTTGTCATTTGGAATGACAGTGTTCTTCAAGGTATGATTACTTGGCATCTGTCAATGGGTGGGATATATGTTCAATCAACCTGACAAGACTGCACAGATTTCAAAGTATTTGCACAGAAAAAATACTCGTGATTCTTTGAGGGAGACAAAATTTCAGAAATATCCGAAATAATCAACTTTGACTCCATGACTCTTTTTCCAATGTGACAAGTTGTTAAAAAAACATATACTATTATTTATGTTTTGAATAAACATTTTGGCAAATATCTGAGTTAAAGCAACATTATGTCAATGCAGAAATGATATGTAAGATACCAAATCTGACCTGTCAAAGGAATAGACTTGTTTTCTCAATTATGGGTCATTCTAAGCAATCAAGTCTGAGAGTAAAATTATCACCTTAAGGCTGGATAAAAAGATTATTTAACATGAATCTATCTCTTACTATTTTAATTATACCAAATGTTACTTAGGCAGTATTGTTATTAAGCACTTTTGTGTTTGTTCCAAAATGAAAGACCTGTTTCTAACTATGCATTCATAATGTTTTTATTTCCTTTGTAAGTGTTCTTGAAAAATAAAGACATTGACTTGATTGTGAATGCATCTTTTGTTTTGTTTTGGAATGGCACCAGCTCTTCTGCAAACTTAGCATTAAGGGTTATTTGCCCAGAATCTGGGGGAATTCCTATGGCTTTTGATTATATTTCACATGTGAGGGCCATGTGATTTCTCCAGCGGTGGATGAGAGGAAGAACAGAGAGCTTCATCTTACATTGCATCATGAGGGGATGGTCGCCATGGTGAAGCTCTTTGTTTATGATATACAACTACATGAGGACGGAGGTAGTGAAAAGGCACAAGTCTAGCCTTATCAATTAAATAAACCCTTCTAGTTTTTTACATGAGGAGACATCTGTGTAACCTGCGTAAAAGCCCTCTTAGCCTCTAAGTTGGGGTGATGCCATCTGTAAAAGTGGCATGATTCAAAAAGGTCTGTGTGTCTTGCCCTGTGTTGTCAGGTGTGTGACTCAGACCACATTTACGTGAAATACCTTTCAATATCAATTCCTTAAGCCTTTACAAATCAGCCCCAAACTTGTGCCCAAACACTTGGGAAAGCAGCCAGGGTTATTAACTGACGACTGCTAAACGTCAGGAGCTGTCTGACGACAGTGTGCAGCACACACACACACACACACACACACACACACACCGCCCCCCTCCTCAGACCATTTGCAGTCTTGGCAACTTCCTTGGCTGTGCTGCTGGACTCCTGGTGCAGCACTCCGCACAACAGCCGGTCATGGGGAGGAAATCTCGGCATCTGGTTGCGGCGCTTCGGTTTCACGGCCTCGGAGGAACGGCTCGCGTATACGCCGCGTCACGTGCCAAGCGACGTCTCACCCCGGCCGCTGTTCGCCGAGCTCCACGCCACGCCTGTCCAGCACTGTGGTCCCTGCAGGGGAAATGGCCTTAGCTCATGCCTTACTCCCCACTGGCCATGGTGTGCATGGAAACCTCGATGTAGAGGCAGCAATAATGTTGATATATTTACCATGAGAAGCACTGAATGATGCAATGGCTCTAACTCTTTGAAAGACACTGTTTTTTTAATGGTTTATTTCCACGAGCCTGCAAGTCAACTGAAATACATTGTGTAGGGCTGGATCCTGCATTCAGTGTGAACTAAATCTGCAAGAAAGGAACATGATCTACAGTTGTTTTACAGCTACTTACAAGCAATTTTCCAATTCTGATTCACTTTCTCACAACTCTTCTCACAGTTTGCTTAGCAGCACTATGAGTACTGAGTCCTCTGTGGTCTTTTCAGTCCTTCAGCTCAAAATACAATCAGTGTATAGTTTTCAAAATTCTTTCATTTATTTCTTAGTTAAGCTGTCATTTTCTATAGCCTAGTTTACACATGTTTGTAATTTTGAAACTCAAGTTCAAAACCTGGCATAAAATTTAAATGGAGAGCAATTTGCTATGCCACAAATTTTATACTGGGCTACATCAAAACCTTACAAAAATGATAATGGTGTTAGAAAATACTTGTACATACTAGCTGGAGAATGGAGAGAGAGAGAGAGAATTGCTATAATGGAGCATGTTGTAAATCATGGTTTCTTATTGAAAGAAGCTAGTCAAACATCTTAACCATTTCTTCTCCATTCAGCTGTGACAGTGGAGATACATATGGTTGTCTGGAATCACACGGAAGCTGTTAATGAAATGTACAGCCCTTTCATGGTTTAATTTTTACTTAATCGATCGCTATCAGTGTGTAGAGCTCAATAATATTCCCTCCAAATGAACAAATGTGAAATATGGAGTCCCGCAAGGCTCTTTCTAAGGACCACTATTATTTACATTATATACAGTATGCTTCCATTGGGCATAGTTACAAACAAACATCGTATCAACTTTCACTGCTATGCAGATGATACCCAACTTTACATATCAGACAAACCTTATGACAGGGGTGCTCACAGTTTTCAGCTTGCGAGCTACTTATAAGATGACCAAGTCAGAAAGATCTACCGGTGGTGGCGGCGAACATAATTTGTTGAGCGGGGGGGGGGGGGGGGGGGGGGGGTTGGCGAACGTAATATGTTGAGCGGGGGGGGGGGGGGGGGGGTGGCGAACGTAATTTGTTGAGTGGATTGCAGATTGGCTACCGTGAATGTCAATCAAAATACAACCGTCAGAGCAGATGTGCGATTCATCTACTACTATTTTATGTGACGCGATCTACGCACATTCTCGCGATCGACGTAATGAGCACCCCTGCCTTATGACAAATCCAGATTAGGGAAAATTGAGGCCTGCGTAAGAGATGTTAAATGCTGGATATCGCTAAACGTCCTCCACCTTAATGGTGACAAAACGGAGGTTCTCTTTCTGGGCCCAAAGGTCGCAAGACAAAAAAGTCTGTGTTACCTTCTGGTTCTGCCCATTTAGTTAGGCTGCAATAATTTAATGCCGGAGTTACTGCCACACAGAAATGTTTAAATGTCCTCTGCCCCACATATAATCCCATACAGAGCGAATTGTCCCTCTTCTCTCATTCCAAATGGCTGCCCTCCTAACAGAGAAATAGTAAGACTGTCTAACCTACTATGGATGAAGCACCGACCCACTCCCCTGGCCCCTCTCAACACCCCGAATTTTCCCCTGCTGTGGCTGTATCTCCACGGCCCTGGATTATTACTGACCATCAAGAAGTCTAGGACTCTTAAGAATAAGAATTACATAGATTTACACATGTATATAAATACACACAACGATGAGAATTACTTTTAGTTCCCATCAATTCTTTGTTTATGTATCTGTATTATTGTAGTCATGGTGACCAGCATCGACCAGAAGAGGATTGGTTCCCCCCTGAGGATGGTTCCTCTCAAGGTTTCTTTGTCATGCTCTTAGGGAATTTTCCTTGCCACTGTCGCCCTTGGCTTGTTCATTGGGGGCTTGGACTCAGATTCTTGTAAAGCTGCTTTGTGACAACAACTGTTTGTCAAAACAACAAATGTTTATTCATTCATTCATTCCTTCATTCATTCATGGATTCATTGATTGATTGGTTGATTGGTTGGTTGATTGATTGATTAATTAATGGCCTCTACAGAAGGATAGGCCTGGGCATTACATAAACCAAACACATCCGTGACTCTGTAAGACAATGAGGCATTTTACCACTCTCATCCACTCTCATGCACTCTAATGCACTCTCATGCACTCCCACATGCTGTCCTAGTTCAATTTTGGACATGAAAAAAATTGTTAAACCAAACTACGTAGTAAAAATAAATAAAATAAAATAAAGTAAAGGACTACTGGTGCACAAACTCAGATGACCTCAGTTATTTAAATCCACCAGGATTTTAATAGTAGACCATTATGTAATCACATGTTGAAAAAAAAAGACTTGCATTGCTAGCTTTCTTCCCTACGGTACTGGTGCTGCTGTGTTTCAGCATAATCTTCATTTCTAGAGGATCTCTGAAATGAACAGGGCTGGTGGCATGGTGCTACTATCAGTGTGAGATTTGATCTAGACTCCTGTTGCTGTATTACTTTAGGTTCTGTTATTGTAGGTTAAATTTCATAATCCTACTTTACCATGAGTACATCCCAATAATAAACATTAGGCTGCTTAACAATATGATAACTTTCACATGACAATGTTAATCCACAATGAGGAATTACACAGGTAAGTCTATTGGCTACAGTCTGAGATCAAATTTCATAGCAGAATTTGAGCTGAACTGTCTAATGGAGGAGATATGGAGCTAATTGAGAATAATCAGATAATTCAAACTACCACTTGGCTTAGTCAGCCAAATATAGGCCAATTATTCTTTGAGATTTTGAGAAAATCTTTTGACATCACCCAGCATCTTTTTTTACTTATGTCTTCTGAGTTTCCGTATATTACAGTAATGTCATAAAATCCATGTAAAAGGGGCAATGTTAGTAGTCTCAGAAAAAACTTACAGCTGCTAGATCAAACATCTGCCAAAAAATGTTTTAAAAGATTGTGCAAAATTTCATCTGCTCTGAATATGTTACTGGATCCATTACCATGTTTTACCTGTGTGTCCAGTGTACCGTTAAACAACATAAGACATAAAGTACTTTTAACAACATAAGACAATGACACCTAACTTTTTACTGCTGATCCAAAGGGTGACAGACATAAGGTTGCTCAGTTTAAAAGTTTAAAAGCATACCCTCTCCTCAGTAAACATGTGTGTGCGCTTTATTTTAATTGTTTAACCAATGGGGAAAAGACTCATGCAGAAACTTGTGGACCTGTTTTGCTTTCTTTCATTCACATCGTAAGGCCTTCATTATAAACAGACTGTTTTATATTGATAATATAAGATGTGTCAACTCTCCTAAAGCAATAATGCACTTGCATGCACAAGCATGCACAAATGTTTATTTCTGTTCTGGACCTTTTCAGTACATGGGGTAATACACACAGGTGGACAGATAGACACACACACACTCACACACACACACACACACACACACACACACACACACACACACACACACACACACACACACACACACAGGCACACACACACACACACACACACACACACACACACACACACACACACACACACACACATACACACACACACACACACAGATAGATCTTTTGGCATCAGATCTTTTTGCATGCTTCTGTTTGCCTGATATGAAATGTACACAAAGATGCTTGTATACATACATTTGTGTAACATTGATTTAAAATACCTCCAGTGCTGCCCCTAAACACCACACTGTCCCCTCCAGCCGTCTGTTTTCACCCACTGTTAGCCTGTAACAGCTGAGAGATCCATTTGAAAGAAAACGGACCCACTGCCATCCACAGGGGTCAAGGGAGAGTGTGAGACACTCAGAGACACCCTGGCCCACCCGTCTCCTGCAATGCTTTGTGACTCTGGCCTAATACATATCGCTTACATTCACATCAAAGGGGGCTGGAGTCATAATTAGCATTTGAACTGGAGTGAAGCGTCTGCCTTCTCACATTGAGGGGTGTTTTCTTACACACCATGAATGCAGGGGTGGCTTTTAGCCTTAGTTTGCCAGACAAATGTGTCTGATGATAAAGGAAGTGCTTTCAAACTTTATCAAGCAGACGTTTCTCCAACACTCCCCATACAAGGGGCCGTTTTCACAATTAGGTTAAATGTAATAATTGGAGGTTAAGTACAGTGGGGGAGGGGCAGGAACATGAGTAGGGTTTTAAATTATCTGAGGCAGTGACCCATGACACAAAGGCTGAGGAGGTCAAACATCCGAATCAGTTCTCCTCCTTCAGGAGCCCCTGGAAGACCTCAAGAGCATATCTATACCCAGCACACTGACAGCTCTCCTCACGCTGTTATAAATCATTCTTAACCGGGAGGCAAAGCAGAGAATATAGAACAGCTGAGACAAATAAACCTCACCCTACTCTGCAGTAGTGCCACTCTGGGAAGCCCCCCCCCCCAACACCCCCCCCATTCTACATAGATCTGTGGGTTCTGCCAGCATTCATTTGGGGGACTGCACAGAACAGAATCGTGTTTGTAAAGCAAACATGATGTCATCGCCTATAAGTGACAGGGTCAGCGTGCAGATTGGTGAGCACACGTGTTCACAGACCGCATGTGGTTGGTTAATAATAACCACGGTACATAATGTGAACGATCACCATAACAAACGTAATACACATGATCAGGACACAGATCAGTCCGAACTTTGGATAATTAGAATTTCAATAATTCCAATCTTTGGAAAATTGTTGTGGGTTGTAGATACCAGTAATGTTGATAAACAAATGTGCCCATTGGAACTAAAAAAGTAAATAATCATCACATTCTCCATCAGTATTATTTTATTCATGGATCAAATACTGTGGCATGCACCATGCAGTATTTTTCCTCACTTGCACAATACTACAGAAATAGCTGCATTCACGATCTTTTCCTTTCCTGCACTACAATATGCTTTTGTTATCAAATGGTCTTTGGTGATTCTCTTGGTTTGGTCTTCCTAGATCGACCGTAGTCAGCACTCCAAAGTCAAAGTCTTATTTTGGCAGAGTGAAGTGTTTAATTCCCCCATCCAGAAATTTGACCAAAAGTTTCTGGACTTGTCAAAGCTGCAGGGATGAAGAGGGAGGGGGAGATGGATCTCTGAAGAGTCTGAGGGCCAACCTCACTTATCTTCTCAGCAGCATGCCCCAGTATAAGAACCCCAGAGGACTAGTCTGTTTACTCTCTGTTTCTCCCCCCACATTCACTCCTACCAATTCGTGCAGATCTATAGATCCCTCCCCACCTCTCTCTCTCTCTCTCTCTCTCTCTCTCTCTCTCTCTCTCTCTCTCTCTCTCTCTCTCTCTCTCTCACACACACACACACACACACACACACACACACACACACAGCTGAGGAAGATTTAATTACAGCACATAGGGGGTATGATCTGGGAGGACCTACAAGCAGTGCTTTGCTTCTCCGTGGGTGATGAAGCAATGAAAACTGCGACTCGCAGGGTCCCTAAATTAAATATTCCACCTCTGTCTTATAAAGCCATTCAGCACGCTGGATTTGAGGGGGCACATACATCACCGTGTCTGCAGCACTGTTGCTCCTTGTTTATCGCCCATGAATGACAACAAACTCCCACTGCTCTCCGGAAACGGTCCTGCAAAGCAGCAGTGTGACCACATGTAAAACTCACACAGCTGCTAAAAGAGACTGCAAATCCTGCTTCCTCCGAACGCAGGACCAGACAGCCGAGCCATGGCGGTTCCTCTGGGAGCCGTTCAAGGTAGACTGAACCGGCCAGGCCCCCCACTGACACTGTAAGTGCGAATGTGCTCACACTTACACAGGATGATAAATAGCTTGTCATGCAGGAAAAGCAAAGTACTTGGATTAAACATAATTAGATCCAACTAACACTTTCCATTAGATATTGCTGTGGAAAGTTCTCTCTTTTTTTCATTTTATGTGTGTGTGTGTGTGTGTGTGTGTGTGTGTGTGTGTTGTGTGTTTCCACAAAACTTGCAGTGCAATTTTGGTTTGCAGTAACTACATATATTTTTTTCAAACAATTCAGTTTATTTTGTAAGTAAATCCATTACTAAGAAGTAAACATTGGTTATTCAACTCACTGAGTCATCATGTCACTGAGTCATCATGTCACTGAGTCATCATGTCACTGACTCACTGAGTCATTGTTTTGGTCTTAATAAGCAGCATCACACTTTCTGGAACAGGATATTGGTTCCCCAAACTCCTCTTGGTATTTCTACCAAGAGGTTTCTCCTTACATACTGTACATTTACTGTACTTTATAGCTAGAGGCAAATGCAATTACAGTGAGCCCTACATCAAGACTGCAATTATTTTTATGTGGTTAACAAACCGCTGCCATATTCGACTGTCCAAGATTCTACGTGGGATTTAGAGCAAGAACCAGTGCTGATGACAAAAAAGCAGGAAGAAACATTAGCTAGTTTGTGAGAAATCTCCTGCAAGCTCGAGTTCTCATAAACAAAAGGAAACGACTCAGCTGTGCACGGTGTGGAGTGCACTCTGCCTGGTTAGTGATGCAAACAAGCTGCCTTTTCAAAACCTTCATCAGTGCGACACAAAACATCATTACTGATGAAGCCGCTCCGTTTCAGGATTGAAGCTGATTTGAATATTTGTCATGTGATAGATTCGTTTTCTACAAGGCCCCTATTGGGCACAGACTGCAATTTCAAAAAATGAAGAAAAATAAAACTCAACTCACTGTTAGTTGCTTTCAATGAAGTACAGGAGAGAACATTAAACTAGAATGGCCTACAGGTCTACTGTTTTAAACTTTGGAAATAATATATAAAAAATAGAATTAATGAATGAGGAAATGTACCTTTTCCCCTTTCCCCTGAGACAAGTTGCCTGAGAGTGGATGAAGCCCTTGATTTGGAGCTGGGCTGTGAATGCCCCAGATTTGTTGTTTTAGGTCAGATGTGGGGACTAGTGTGTCTGTGCTCAGCCAGCTCCACTGGGGTTAGGTGGGCCAGGGTCATCAGCGAGAGCCACTCCGTGCTCTGCATGCTGGAATGACCTCATCACCGTGCAGCACGTGAACCTGCGCTTACATCGCGCACGCCATGCTCCCCTTCCCCGGTTTGTGTGGGGCTTAGGGTAATTGATTCAAAACACATGATTTAATAGGCACTCCCAAGCTTTCTGAGGGCGACACTGGAGTTTTGCGTCATAGGGCACGCGGGACTTGAGAAACAAAGGAGGCATAATGTCAAGATGTAACACTGAAAACGAATAATGTTCTTCAGCGTAGAACTCACTCAGAGAACAAAGAAGCTGTGCTGTGCATCTGAAGACCATCACCAGTATGGAGTTTGTCAAACATGCCTAGTAGTTTAGCAGAATCATAATGAAGTTCCTCGTCTGTATAAGGCTCTTGGTCCAATAAGTCCACAACAACAACAAAAAAAACATCTAAACATGGTTCTGATCTCTCTATGCAGCAGGACATTAGAAGTCTAGATCACTTCATTTTTACCTAACAATCCTCTGTACAGACAGAATAGAGACAGCAGGGAAAGGGTTTTCTCAGATGCTACTGGAGTGGCGGATTTTGGAGCGGTCCGCGAGCCATTATTTATGTCATTTCCGTGTCATTTGGAGACTGTGCAGGGATACACAGAGCTCTGAACTCACCCTGGTTCTTCACTCACACACTCCCTCCAATTGCTTTAGCATAGCAGTACTGTCACCCTGAGAACCAAAGGTCTTCATGCACTGTAAAAACCCACCTAAAACCCATCTGTAAGAGAGAGGGCCTCCTTCCTAGAAATGTGCTTGCACGTCACAGAGTGCATTACAGCCACTTTGAAATATGCCTTGAGATCATCAGAAGCAATATCGAGGCGTTATAAAAATAACACTAAACTAACAGGATTAAGAGTCAATAAATTGAACTTTTATCAAACATCCTAAGTCATCTGCCTTAGGACCAATGCTTGATAACATCATTTCATAATTTACTGAAGTATGAGATAACACCAAGTGTCTGTGTCCAAAATCAGGTACTACACTACACGATTATTTGTAATGGTAGTACATTCTGATGATGTGGTACTACTTTCGAATGATTGTGAAATGTTTTGGACTCACTAACTGTTACAGATCAACACCCCTGGACCTCTGAATAAAATAATAAAAAGATTGAAATGATGTTCTGAGGTACATTTAAGAGCTTTTAAAGTTGACATAATGCATTTTTGGATAAGAAACAATTACACAAAAACCAAAATGTGTTGTAGCATTTTTTAAAACACTTAAAATTGTTAAGAGGAGAAACCACAGAAGCCAGCTGACCAAAACAAAACTTTAAATAGATGAAAAAAATCAGATTTGAGAAATCATATTCGTATAAGTATTGGTACAGCAGTTAGCCTACAACAGTTTGTTATGTAATATTATCTAAAAGTTAGGTCGATATCGACATATTAGCATATTGCCCCGTTAGTTTTGGCTTATTGCATGCTAAAAAAAAGAAATGTTTTTACGAAACAACTGGAGAATAATCAGCACATTAATCAGTTATGTTATTAAGCATTATACCTGAAAACAGCTCCATCATCATCCATCATTTTGGATTATTTGAATTACAGGTTTGAATCGTGGCTTTTTTTTCCACACTTCAAATTTTCACCTGATATAGTATGAAATTTGAGTAGTTTACTCACTGTGAATACTAAGGTTTCAGACACACTAACCATCCAATCTATTATTTTGGCATGCACTTAGTATGAAAGAATGTGATTTCAAATGTGCCTAAGACATGGATCATTTTCTTGGCTAAAAGTTGAGTACAGATAATCACAAACTATACAGATGAGACGTTCAACTGGATGAAACCAGCTTTATTAGACAACTGTACACAACATGAGTGATATGCTACGAAAGACATGGTGATAATATGGTACTCTCCCTCAGTTCGTTAGAGCTGGGCCAACAGGGTGGTATCAGGAGGGCCTCATTAAACAGAACAAAAGATGTTTATAGTACAGTGCTGAATAAACATACGCTCAGCACGGAGAGAAAAGAATATGGCATTCGATTGTTTCACAATATCGCCCGAGTACTTTATATGAGCCCTGAGGGGTTTGACTGGGATTTCTGAAAACATCACCAGACCCTGAGCACTCATTAGGTCTTGCTGACTGTTCTATGTGTATTGTCATGTGTGAAATCTTTTTCAAGCATCCAAATGCTGGACAATGTTTCGTTTTTAGTTGTAGATAAATGGGTTTAACTTGTCACTATATAGGCATAGGGCCCAGTGCAAACCTGAGCTTACTGCAAACTTACAAGGCTTCTTTTCCACTGCTGGTCTGATCCAAAAATACCAAGGTTGCGTCGTGCCATTCCACACCAATGCGGTCTCATGAGACTTATTAACCGTTGCTTTTTACATCTGCTGTGCTGCTAAACCAGGAGCAGGAGGAGCAATCGTAGTAAGTATGTGATGGTGGTCCACGTGTCTGACTATATGGAGAAGTGTGAGTTTAATGAGTGTTTTGGTTTGTTGTGTTGTGTTTCTTTTTTGTGCAAAATGCAGGACAGATCAGCGACTCGAGGATGCAGTCTAAAAAGGAGCCAGATCTTGCAGCACAAAAGTGGCATAAATATTGAATGAATCAGTGAATGAATCCTGTGCCATCCTGACTTCCTATCCCATGTCGTTCAGCCGAACTGTTCTTCTGGACCTGGACCTGTCTGAAGAATCTGGTCTCAACTGGGATCGGTTTAAAAGTGCTGTGTTCTGAGTGCTGTGTTCTGAGTGCTGTGTTCTGGAGTGCTGTGTTCTGAGGTGCTGTGTTCTGAGGTGCTGTGTTCTGGAGTGCTGTGTTCTGAGGTGCTGTGTTCTGAGTGCTGTGTTCTGAGTGCTGTGTTCTGGAGTGCTGGATCACTCTTTGCTCAGCACTCTTCAACCCTGAAGTGGGAATCTTGGCTAAATCCTTCATTATATTGTGCAACATCATTTATGTTCACATGTGCTTCATTTCAGATTACACAGTAAAGCTGCTCTAACAATGCCAATGGGATATGTGCCGTTGACATTGGGTTCTTTGTAGATGAGCCTCACAGCAGTGCCCACATTCTGACACATACCAAAATATACTTTCATGATTTATTCTTGTCTCTTGCAGCATTATAATGGCAAACATTGTGGTGTAAACCTTCCCTACAAGGCAGCATTCATGACCTGCCTTAAGGAGTAAAGTTCAAGCAAGGATTTATGTGAACTGCATTGGTTTGAATCAGTTCAGGAAATCAGTTCAGTAAATACTTTATAAATTTTTTTTTTAACTCTAAGTACCTGGTTGAGTACCCTGCTCCTCAGAAGTATTTATAAGTTCATTATTTAAACCCCTCTGCATGTATCACAATACGTAATGCTGTTCATGTAGTGTTTGTTTTTTTCCTAACATTGTTTTTCTACATGGTAAGTCACAGTGATAAATCCAAGGTGTATTTTTTTTAACGTGTGTGTGGTTGCCATAGGTTTATGACTGAATATGGGTGAAAATAATGGTTTTTGTAGATAAGGAGAAAACAGTTATTTAATGAATGTCCTGTAGCTGTTGTCACTGACATGATATGGTCATTCACTTACTTTACAACTAAAGTGCTGCTTTCTGTGTTTTTAGATGTCTGAATATGGTGTTAAGGGCCACAGCTTTACCACATTTACATTCTCACATATAGACGAGCAATAGTCTATTCAGGCCTACTCAGTCTACTGCATTTGAATATCTGAGAACAACCTTCTCAGAAGAAGTTTCTTTTCTCTTCTCACCCTTACACTTCACACTTCTTGCCAAAATCACCACTCTGATTGGACAATCATCCGTGTTTCCCGGTCTTTCTCCTAGGACACACGCAGAGATAAGCAGAGTGATAGACTGATCCGTTTGGGTCTGACAGCAGCACACACCCCCATGTCTACACACAACCACACACACACACGCACACACACACATACACACACACACACACACACACACACACACACACACACACACACACACACACACACACACACACACACACACACACACACATACACACACATTCACTGAGAACTGCTACCCAGCACCAAACCAGTGGTGAAAACATGCCCAGTCCTTCACTCTGCAGAGCATCAACCAGGGACATCCAACCCAAGTGCCTGCAGATGCTGGCTAATACAGTGTCCTTTAACTGCATTTTGCATTACGCACATACTTTACCTACTCTCAGCCCCCCCACTGCCATTTTCCATATCTATTCATAGTTCCACTGGTTACAACCCCTTCATCCCATTTTGCACCCACACATGAAAGCAAAATGCGCGACTACACAACCCAAACTGACCTCCAATGGCCAAGGTCTAGTCACAGAGCAGCCTTTCATACACAACACACCTATGGTCACCTAACACTTAAAAATGTTCAGAAGCTCTGGCCTTTGAAGGAAGCGACTACGCAGGGTGAGGTCACAGGGAGAACTGCATCACTGGATGTTCTTGTTGATGGGGGGGGAGGCTCCCCTCTGGGGTACAGGGGGGACATGGGCAGGAAACAGACAGTTCTCACCACTGCTCCCACTCCTGAAGGGCTTGCAGGGAGAACGGGGTTGATGGTCTGGTGCTCGGAGGCCCGTACACAGGCAGGTCGTTGTAGGGTCTACACTGCGCCTCTGTTGCAGGGAAAATGTTTGTGGGACAGCAGGAATGAACGACGGAGCCGGCGATGCCAGTGAGCCTCTGCACGGCATGTAGAGCTCCCACCTTCTAGTGCACACTAGACCTGTAATAGAGGGCACATTGTTGGGCTTCCCAACAGGAGGATGTGTGATGGTTGCTGCCCCCTGATGGAGGTCACAGCTCGTGATGCAAACAACACAAGCAGATTAATAGGAAGGAGCTCGACACTCTTACATCGAGTCTTCTCCTCTTCTCTGCTTAGATCACATTAGCAAAACATTATGCAGTACACAAAGCTGCCCGATCTTCTCTGACCCAAGCAAAGTTCATGTAGGGTCAGAGGAATGGATGACATTTAGTATATTTGGACCACATTTCTATCAGGCAACAGGTTGTAAAGCTGCTGTTTTTTCCATCTTCCTGGAACAATACCGATATGTAAACTTACTGCAGACTGCAACTTTCCATGTTCTGTGGACATCCATCAAATGCTCAAGGCAGAACCATACGTTCGCATGACAACCGAAGGAACATACACGCAATTAAACATCCAGCGCTATCCAAAGAGGAGGAGGAACGGGACATGCAGTATCTCTGATGTCATCAAGACTGGTCACTACACAGGGTTCATGCAAAGCCTATCAGGCAGCATTATTTGATTAGAGGCTGTGATTAACAAGCTTACGTCATGGGAATCCCTGAAGCTCAAAGGAAGGAAGACAAGAGCAGTTGAGAGAGGACTGATCTGGCCAGTGGAAGCCAAGACTCTGTTCTGTATTAGCGACAGAAAGAGGAAAGAGAAGGGGGGGGGGGGGGGGGGGGGCATATGGACACACTTGAGTGAAATGAGACTCCATGCTTGTCCATTCAGCCAGGGGTGGTGCACATATGGCTCAGCTAAACAAGGTCTGGAAGTGAGACAGAGAGAGAGAGAGAGAAAGAGAGACAGACAGAGAGAGAAAGAGAGAGAAAAAGACAGAGAGAAGGCTACTCCCCCTTTCACGGTCCTGAACAGTGCCATGATCCAATTATATCAATATTATCGCTAAGGACTTCAAAGTCGCAATCCCCATTCAATCTGCAGGCCTGCTAGAGGATCTTCAGTTTGCTTTCGCTCTGCTGTTCAGACCTCTATGGCACTTGCTGTACCACATTATTTAATGTCCCTTATGAAACGCAGTGTTCCCGGCACTCGGGGCAGTGTGAACAGATTATGTATCCCCTAAAACAGGATATTAAAATGAGACAGAGAAGACATGTGGACTGTGTTCACAAATTCATCTTGGATCCTGCTCTATACACATTGATTCCCACACATAAGCTTTACGTGGGTGGGCCACTTAACTATATTTTTATAGCAACTGTTTATCTGTCCACAAAAAACAATGGCATCTATGCAACGGGACGAACAGGAATAACTTGAAGGGAATAACTAGCAGGGAATATTCACTGTTAAATAAAATTCTGGACATGACAAGTCTGGCAGATGCCAGATGGAGGAATCACTTAAAAACTAAAGCGTAACAAACACTGATGGCAGAGTTCATCGTTCGAGCTTTCTGTGGATTTGGGGAAAAGTGGGAAAGGCTTACTTTAAGATATTGTATAGTATTTTTATATTTATATTGCTGGTGAAAGCTTATAAAATCTTAAAGCTTTAAATCTCACATTACTGTGTAAAGAGCGAAAACGATCTAAAATATATCGTTTTGCTGCTGCGAGTCATGCAAAAGTCAGGGCTGTCGGCTCAGATTTAGCTGGAGTTTTTCAGACCACGTCAGACGTCTTTACATATTAACATCACATGCACAGGCACAGAAATGTCTGATCTGATTGGTCAGTAGGGTACGTTAGGAAGGCCATGGGTTCTCTGTGCTGACCTGTGCAGAACTGAATATTGGAATGGAATGAGAGAGATATCAATAAATACGCACCGGTGTCCACCATGAAGGTCTTGATTGCTACTGATGTCTCATTTCATCCCAGAGGTCCTCCGGGTCTTATATACAGTTCCCCCACAACAAATTTGACCATGTCTTTATGGACATCCCTTTGAGCACAATCATCCAGAAACGGCCCTTGCCACATAGTTGGATGCCTATAATTGTCTACAATGTCTTTGTCTACATGGGTAATAAGGGTCCTACCCCAAACCCTGCTTGACAACCTCTAGATCATTTGCCCTCCTCCACCAAACTTTACCTTTGGCAGTCTGCGTTTCATTAGATGGGGTTACTCAAGAGAACCTGCTCCCAGTGGCACTGGGCTTTAGAGCACACCAGCCGATGAAGGCAACGCTCAGCCACTGAAACCATTTTCAAGTTCCAGATGCAGACTTCTCGTGTTGGTGTTGCTTCCAGACGTGGGTTAGAACTTTGTAGTGAGTGAGACAGCGGACAGTTTTCATATGGCACATACTTTTCAGGTCTCAGTGGCCCTGCTTTGTGACGTTGTGTGGTCTACCACTTCATTGTTCATCTGTTGTTACTTCCAGACACTTCTCTTTCACAATAATATCAATTACAGTTGACCAGGGTAGATCTATTTGGCCAAACATTTCCCAAACGTACTTGTGTCAAAGGTGGCATCCAATGACAGTAAACATATTTTACGTCACTTAGCTGTTCAAGACTCATTCTACTGACCTGCTTTGTTTATGGAGGTTGCATGGCTACGTGCTAGATTTTTTACATCTGCTAGCAAAGGCTATAGCTGGAACACCTGAACTTAATACAAATGAGGGGTGTCCACATGCTTTTGGCCATGCAAAGTGCAAAGGTTGGGAGATTGCTCAAGAAAGCGAAGTCTAAATAATTATTCATGCTTAGTAGTAAATCACAGAGACACAAAGAAACAGAAGTGAACAAATGATGGAGGCTGACAACAATGAAGCAAAACTGAGACTGAGAATCAGTCAGTTTCGATTTTGACTTGAAGGCGACATCCTTTTTACCTTTACACTTAACACTGCACCTTGATGTCATCATAATTGTCTAATAAATTTCAGGGGTTGTGCCCTGTTTTATGTTGCGGATATACTAGATTAAGGTTTCCAACAAATAGAAAAGACCAATAAATTACTTCATGTTAGTCTTGATGTCAGAAGTAGACACAGGCATCCTGATGTTTTTAATTAATATAAACTGGGGAGATCCTTTATGTGCTTATTAGTCATTTTTGCTACTTAGGTAGTTAGTTTTTGTCATTATTCTTCAACAAAATTTAAACCACACTAGTTAAAAGGGAACAATTATACTTTCTCGGTTTTCCCCTTTCTTTTCAGTGTTATATAGTCTTTTGTGCATGTAAATGACCTTCAAAGTTCCAAAGCCCAAAGTACATTCCAGATTGAGTAGCTCCCTCCCAAAATCCCACTTTTCTCAGCTGCCTGAAACGCCTCATTTGAATTTCAGCCATTTTATAAAGTGATGCAATCTCATTATACTTTCCATATTGCTCACCTATCAGTATGCTTGGCACACCCTCAGACATATATAGTAAGTATTACAAACCAGAAAGAGTTTGCTCAGTTTCATACATGTCAGGAAAATGATGTGTTCTGCATTGTAAGGAGAAATCTCCTTTATGTGCAGTGTCAAAAGTAGAACCACAAAGAAGTCAGTGGTAGAAATTTCCTCCACTGTTTTAATTATTGCACTGTGTGCCTGGCGCTTCACAGATGAATGTACCAAATATGAAACTCTGTACAGTTCAATGCTGAATTTTCACGTCTCTTACTACTAAGGGATGTGGCCATCCACACTTTGTATGGCCCTGTGGAAAATTCAGGTTCACACCCTGTAAGTGTGCATTATTATTGGATGAGGGGAAGCAGGCTGATGGAATAATTGGCTCCCCCCCCCCCCCCCCCCCCATTATCTCTATGCAGGAAGGTTCACCGATGAGGATTCAATTGCATGTAAAGGGGAGTAAGGGATAGACAGTGTGCAGGACAACTAAATTGTAAATCAACTGAGGTAAGATTCAAACCAAGGTAGTTGGGTAGTTGCAAGCTTCTCTTATGTCTATTCTATAGGGGCTGTGAAGGAAATTACTTCTTAAAAAGGGTGAATGTAAGCGAAAGTGCATGGTGCTTACAACAAAAGGGGAGCAAGGAGTAAGGGAGGAAGTATCAAGGATCACCAGACGGAAAAGGAAATAGTCAAATCCTAACAACTCACATGGTCCAGGGATCAAACCGGTATCCATGTGAGACTGGAGCCATGGGTCTAACTGCTACTCCATGCACACCCATGGGAAAGCTAACTCCAACAGTGGGGGTAGGAGGTGGGGTAACCTTCGTAACCTTCCACTTGTTGAACGACCGACAGAAGGGTCGTTCCCTACAGACAGGAAAGAAACATAAACGGGGATTTCTTCCCAAGAACAACCGGAAAATAATAAAGGGGACAACAATCCCCCACAGAAAACACAGAAAGGAAAATCACTCTTGCAGGGCAAAGTCCTTCAAGAATACCGTTTACTGACATGTGCTGCACATATCAATGTTTCCCAAACAGTGGCCTTTACAAAGCCTATTGACCCATATTGAGTGATCACACTAATCAGAACTGATTCATTTAGCACATAACCTCCCTCTGGTAGCACCAAGCGCTAAGAACCACCCATTATGATTATCCATGGATTTGTGATGTTTAATGCAAACAAGGTAGCGATTACAAGTGTTCAATTGTGTACCTAAGCATACATTCAGTGGTCCACTGTGAGGTGTCAATTCCAGGTTCAGAAAGTAAAAGTCCTCACCAGGATTTTGCTCAAGCTTGCTAGATTTTCTAATTAGTGCAATCCAGGTAAAATTAGTGGAAGCCTGAGCAAAATCCTGGTGAGGACTTTTACTTTCTAAACCTGGAATTGACACCTCTGCAACTAACAAGGCTAATTTGACAGCTATACTTGTTGTGTTATAATCAGTGATGCCGGTAACGCGTTACTTAGTAACGCGTTACTGTAGTCGGACTACTTTTTTCAGTAACGAGTAGTCTAACGCAACTACTATTTAAAAACTAGTAGTCAGATTAAAGTTACTTATCTAAAGCATCGTGCGTTACTATTTCTGCATTTCGGGGGAACGTAGGTTATATTTATTCATTCTTATTTTTTGGCTACACGTTTCTTACGCGGTTACGTCATCTCTGCTCTGCGGCGCCAAAGTCAGACGTAAGGAGAGGTTCGCCTTTAGCAGCTGGAAATACAGGCATTATTTTGATTTTATTTCGGCTAAGGAAGACAACATTAAGGTCCGTTGTACACTCTGTCCTGGCGACAGAGTGCTGTCTACTTTCAAAAACACAACGTCAAACCTGAAATAAAAAACCGGGGCTTGGCGGCGAACGTAAATTGTTACTGGGCGGGGTGTAAAATGGACTAAATTCAGTATTATATCGCGATCGATCGATCGCCGGTGGTTGGCGCCAGATCGAACTAGTAACTCATTGAATCATAAATGTGGATCAGAGTTAAATAAACTAGATTTTTTTTCGGCGTGAGATATCGGAAGTGTGGCGTGTAAGCGTGTGAAGACAGTCAAATGCGTGTGTATCAATGCGTGAGAGTTGGCAACCCTGTAAGTGGGCGGAGTTGAAGAGAGACTGTCTTATTTATTTATTTAAAAAACATGTAAGCCTATTTCAAGAAAAAGTTTACAAATGCCAGTGTCATTTTTGATGTTCCGGTTAAAATACATGTCAATAAAGTGAGTATTGGCAGAACTGGTAGTCATTTTCATGTTATAGGGGCGGGGGATCAGCCTCTGCTGAAAGTAACTAAAAGTAATCTAACTTAGTTACTTTTAAAAGCAAGTAGTCAGTAACTTAACTGAATTACTTTTTAAAGAAGTAGTCAGTAGTCAGTAGTCGGATTACTGTTTCAAAGTAACTATGGCAACACTGGTTATAATGGATTTGGTAGTCAGCTGTAGGTCCATTTCTATGGATGATTTTTTTGTTAACTAGATCAATGTCCATGTTTATTTTTTGGCACTGTGAAAAGCTTGGAAAGCAACAGACACGCCTTTTGATGAAAAATAACCTGCCTAAACTACAAGTTATGTCTGCTATGTCATCTACCTAAGTTTTAGCCTCCTATGTTACAGTACCTGGGAGTACAGTACACAGATATTAAGTACTTCCTTGCTTGTCTTCCTAACAAGGTACATCCTGAAAGAGTATCCGGAGTTACATGTTAGGAGGACAACACTAAGCAAAGAAAAACTGGCCTTTTCTTATCCAGATAATTCTAAATTGTTTAATATAATGAACAATATAACACTACAGTTTTCTGAGTTTCTTTGTATTTGTAACATGGCAGGACAGAGTAGGTACAAGGCAGAGGGTCAGATACAAGAGGAGGGAATTAGAGGCATACACATAACAGGGAGAACTACCAAAAGCACAGATCTGAGAATACATTAAACTAATACATGAAGCTATAAGTACAAACCAGAAACCTTACAGAACATTTCACAGCATGATCAGACAAGATGCACTGACCAGAGGAACAAGGAAACATGATCAGAAATTTGCAACACAAAACATGAACCTAAACCTAATCTGATATAACCAGCATTGAAGCTAAACACATAAGGAGCGTGAGGAGCTAATATATACGGATAAGTTATCCAAACAGGAGCTAAATACAAGAAAGGCATTCAAAACATACAAACAGGAGGCAATTAAATACTTGTCAATATGGGGTGGTGTTATAGTATGACCAAGTATTGGTCATTTCTATAGTGAACTCAGTGAACTGACCACCAATGCACCTCAGGGTCCACTGAAGCCAGGGGGTGTCAAGAGATGGATGTGTAAGATAGGAAGTTCTGATTAGTTCAGGGTCGAGGATCTGTCTAGTTCTGTTCTTCAGGCCCATAGCCCTCCCAGTCCACCAGGTACTGGATCCATCCATAGCATCACTGGGAGATGAGGAGGGTGTAGATTGTGTAGGAGAGTCCATCATCAACGTTTCACAGATGTTGAGGGTTGACAGGTGCAGGGATGACTTTGTCAAGATGGCTGTTAAATGGAAGACCAGGGCCTCTCAGGTACAGGCAGAAGCAGGAACTGGCCTGGAGGAGGTGTGCAATGAGTCTTGCTTCTAGCACAGGTGATATAAGCTATATGGTTGATGACATCTCGCTGCATCACAGGCCACCAGTATCTGCACCAAACAGCTGTCCGGTCCATGTTGACCCTGGGCACATTCCTAGAGATGTATGATCCTATGTGACGGGTCCATGTGCACTAAGGTGGCACATACAACTGGTGATCTGTACATCTATCTAGAGCAGGCGTGCCCATTACAGGCCCGTAGCCAGCATTGTGATGGGGGGGATCTTTTCCCCCCAAAAGTGGACTTTATTTGGCTCTCTACTCCAATGCCCCCTAAATACGCGAGCACACTTCAAACTTTTTAATTTACACATATATTATTCATTATAAGCAAGGTTGCCAACTTTTCAAAATCACTAGGACTGAGATTTGATTTGGGGGCGGGGGGAAAGTGGGTGGTGACGGGGGGGGGGGGGTTATGTCTTATATGTTTCCTCGATCGATCGCCGGTGGTTGGCGCTAGAGTGAACTAGTAACTCATTGAATCATAGAAGTAGATCGGAAATAAATAAACATGATTTTTTTTTCAGCGTGAGAAATCGGATGTATTGCGTTTGAGCATGCGAAGACGGTCAAATGCGTGTGTCTCACGCTCAGGCATGCTCAACCACCCCTTTGAACAAGCCTCCTCCCAGCAGAAGAGGTCAACTTGTAGCTCACCTCTCAAGCCATCCACAAAAACCTCAATTACTGCTTCCTTGTTCCATTGGGTGGTGGCAGACAGTGTCCAGAACTAGTTGGTACTGGCCGGGAGTCCTGCTTTATTCATAGCAGGTCTCTACTGCAGGTTGTAACCCATCTTGGATGGTGAAAAATGGATTTGAGTTGACTCACAAACAAGCAACAAGTCAGTTGTCACCATTGCGGTGTCCCAGGCCCTTCTATGTTGAACACTGTTTTGGCATGGCCTGACAATTGTGGTTGGTAATTAGTGTACAATTCCCGTTGTACAAGAATCCCCTCACAGCCTTGGGGTTAGCGTTACTGCTGAGATAGCAATGTGATTGGTGGAAATGTGACACATCTGCCAGCTGAAGCCTTTGAACTTATGGAGAGAGCAACTAACCTCCAACAAACAACAAACCTGTCTATGCTGAAGGTTAGCTAGAGTTATAAATGGTATGTGAATGATGTGCTGTGTGATTGGTGGCTGGATACTGGCCAGGGCATGACACATAATATTTTAATAGTTACATTTTATATTTTTCCTCTGTAGTGTATTAATAAAAACAAACAGGAATACATCTGTAAAACTCTAGTTCTGAATCAGTTATTATATAAAATTACAGTTTTTGTCAGCTGCTTTGGTGCATTTCTTGAATCATCGTGAACTTACAATAGTAAGTGCATTTCTCAAATTCTCAATTTGTACAAACAGCACCACACAATGGTGTAAAAGGCCATCACTTTTACACCAAAATACCAAAAGTATTTATGTCATCAGTGTGCGTGCGTGCGTGCGTGCATGCGTGTGTGTGTAAGTATATATTGGATATATATTATCATCAGAATGACAAGTCCTTGGGTCATGGATTCTGAACATGACAGTCAGAATTCTTAGCCATGTTGTCATATATCAATGTACTCTGTAAACATTCTTTGATGTCTAAGGTTTTGAGGACAATAACTGTAAATGCACAAGGCTGCGCATTTCAATAGTATAAAGTTACACATTACTGTATGTGGGAGATTGATTGCAAGAGATTGGACTGTAAACAAAGGAAACAGGCAGAACTGTATAAGCCATCTTTCTACACCTCCTGACATTCCTGCCTGTCAGGCCACACATTCTCATCCACATCACAATGGATATCTTGTTTCACAATGCAATGAGTAAATGATCCAGCCTCTGCAGTTTTCTGCTGTGATGTCCTCACACGATGCATCCATCAATGTCATCTGTCTATATATACTTGCCAGTTGAAGAATCATACTGTAAGATGAAGCTTTGAGCTACTTTAGCGAACTGGTTGAACATTTGTTGATCTAAACAGTCCCCTTCATCAGTGAAAGTGATGATTCACCTAATCATCAGTTCAGGAGTTTAACAAAAAGGTGCTCAGTATGATTGACAGTCTCAGGAACGTAGGTGAGAGCGGAGGTCCCTTGGGCACTGGGGTTTGGCCTGAGGGGACGTGTCCTGGCTTTTGGGACAGCCAGGGACCACATGCCCATCTCTGTGTGGCGCACACTTTCCTGAGATGCCCCTGGTCCCCTCCCCAAATGATAAACCTTACGTGTTTGACATGAGGGGTGCCTCTTGGCTGCTGAGTGTGCCTTCATTGTCCATTGCTGCAGTTGTTTGGTAGGGTTCTTATACAGGCTCCATTTTGTCCTCCTCACTCTCTGCCTCAGAAGGGGGCGCCTCGCCTTTGCCCTGGCAGCTGTGTGCACCCATGTTTGGCTGCGTGCGCCCCTGGCTGGAGAACTTACTTGCTTTGGAGGCATGCACATTGGTGGGACGTGCACTGATCTTGGAGTAGTGGCACTGTCCTCGTCCTCTGTCTCCATCTCCGAGACAGGAGAGACCGCAACATCCTCTTCCTCAGAGGCTTGGAGGCTTCCTCTATCACCTGGTCCTCCAGGGGGATGGACTTCCAGCTTTCAGCACCACAGTGTACTCCACCTCTTCCCGGGATAAGGGGAGGCTCCGCTGACTCCAGGAGGGAATACAGCCCCGGAGTGGCGAGCCCCCCTAAATCTAAGGGGGTTCGGGTGAGCATCCCCGGTTGGTCAGGAAGAGTCTGAGAGGTGTTGCCAGTCCCGGACCAAAGGCTGTTCCTCCTGCTACCCCCCTACAAAAAAGACTGAGGGGCGAGCTAGCACCAGAACGCCTGCCAGGCGCTGGGGCACCCTGGGGAGAGCTGTAGCACAGAGTGGGAAGAGACCATTGCTAGCTGGCTAGCTTCCTTGTTGGCTGCATGGGCAGTGAAGTCCCTATAGAAGCCAGCCAGCCTCTCTTCCAACTCTGCAGGAGAGCAATCCCCAAAGTAGATGAAAAACTCGGGGGCAGAACTCCAGTACGCCTCCCCTGAGGTGCTGGCTCTAGTCTCACGGTGCAGCAGGAGGGGGAGATGGGTGTTTCCTACCCCTCCTGACCTGCTTGCCCTCAGGCATCCTGAGCAATTCCTTCTTCTGTAAAAATGCAAGTGGACGGCAGGACACAGAAACAAGAGCAGACGTCTGTGCTGAACGTTTATTACACATTGTACGGTACAACATTTAACGTGAAACACTTAGCAGGTTTAATCAAAACAAGAACCGACAAAGATGCCCGAACAGTTAAATACAAGAACCCAGACGAGACACATGTGCAACACATCACATTAACAAGACGAGGGACAGGTGATACGAACAATGCCAATGAACACACACACACACACACACACACACACACACACACCAAAGTACACACATAAACACAGGCGCACGTGGACACAGACTAACATGAACACACACACAGACACGAGGGAGGAGTCAGGGGCTGTACTGTGACATAAGCATTTGGAATTTGTTCAAAATGAATTAGAAATTGCTTTCATGATGTGCACAAGTGACTAGATGATGTGGAGGTTGGTCAAGCAATTTTGAGAATTTTTTTTCTGATCTGCAAAATGCACCAAAGAGAAAAATTGTAATGAAATTGTATGTGTTTGATATTGCTGCTGAGGGCTACACTACAGCTGCTTCACTGGCAGAAATGTGTTATTCTTAAGAGAGATTAAAGCAGGAAAAAAATCCCTGTCTTAATATGTTTCTCAAGTCTAATTCTCAGTTTTGACTTCCTTTATCTCAGTAGCCTGTTATTGTGTCTTCACTAACATTGCTTCTTCTAAGGAATTTTTAGGAGAAACATCTGTGGCAAAGTTGACACTTGTATGAGATTCACCTTTACATTTCCCAAGCAATTAATGATCAACCTCTGGGGCTTCACATACAACCTGCATGAATAAACAGCATAAATTGTCCATTTGTGTGAGTGAAACCATGTGTTCAGGGAAAGAACAGATTATTACTTTATATAGACATAGTTGAAATAGGCTTACTGTCTTTTTTCTATTCTGAAGTTTTTTGCTTTCTTTCTAAGTTTGTGTGAAGTTGTGATGCAAGATATTCTGTCCATGATGGCTATAAAATAAAAAGACCATCAATTCTATACCTTCATAATAAGAGAAGGTCATATAAGTTATTGTAAGGTAAATGTAGTAGAAAATTACATGTATCAGTATTCTGATTTCAGCTCAATAATCTTTTAATTAAGATGTTCCAGTGATAATTGGGAGAAAAAAGCATACAGGACAATACAGGACTGATCATGTCATATTGGGTGATCCTAATATTTAGAGCTGCAGCTCCTAGAAGGATGATACATGAAAATATTATGTGACTGAAAATCTAACCTTTTGCAGGAAACATGCATTTTAATGGACAAAGGAGGTCCCAAATGTTTAGGTGATTTGCTAAATAATCAGTGAATAATCAGTGAACAATAATTTGTGAAAATGCATCATTGTATTACAAAAACCAAAACAAAGAAACTAGTTAGTAGAATTCATAAACATGAATGTTCTTCCCACATCATTTGAAAAAGTGTGTGTGTGTGTGTGTGTGTGTGTGTGTGTGTGTGTGTGTGTGTGTGTGTGTGTGTGTGTGTGTGTGTGTGTGTGTGTGTGTGTGCATTCTCCAGTAAATTACTTGTTTTCAGAGATTAAGTTAGGCTGTATTAAGTTAGGCTCTATATATTACAAACATGCTCATTTCCTCAGTGCATTCATTTTGCACTGTATAAAACAAATTATTTGCCATATAAATCTTTGCACTTTGGTGCGTTTATGTTATATTGTATTTAATTTGGTATTGCAGTACACATTTCAAGCTCTATATTACTAAGGAAAACATAGTCTACCTTAAACTCTGAACAGTTTTTGTGCACATAATACATATTCTTCGCCATAGCGACAGGGAGAGGATGGGGAGGAGTTTGGCAGGTAGAGATAGACACGCCCCCCGCAGTCTATGAATCAGTTCAAATGTAATGTCTGTTTGGTTTATCCCATTTCTTCTTTCTTTTCTGTTGTTGGTTCGGTTGCTTAATGAATACTATGTCATAAAATGTTTCTGGCTCTTCTAATTATGCAGAAAGTTCATCTTCCCAAATTTGACTTTAGTTTATTTTGATAGGTGGAAAAACAAAAGTAAAAAAAAAGACCAGTTTAAAGATTGGCCGACCTTGAGAGCCAGTGTGCACCCGTGAAAAGGAAGAAATTAATCATATTCTGTATCAAACCAGCTATGGAAAATATGGAGAGCAGCCTGGGAAGTGTGACAACCCTATTTAATGGGTAGACATCAAGGTTTTTCATTAAGGAATCCTTGCTGACAGCACATTTTAAGAGCAGAAACCTGGCTCACAGGTTTAACTCTAGGACATTGGCTGCTCTTCAAAGTGTTCCCATGATGCTATGGGGGAAGAGGGAACAGAGGGGGAGCTTGGTGCTGAGATGCAGTAACACACACACTGTCTCCTCACACACACACCTCAGTGCAGCACCACTGCACACGTGGGGATGTCGGTTCGTGGAGTCCAGCTCACAACAAGACCTTCCCAAGCAGACCTTCCTAGTGAGCTCAGGGATTGTTAGCGGGTGGCCACCCTGCCAGAGCAGAGGTCAAGAGAGCGGCAAAACAAAACACAGCCACATTAGGGACAACAAGAGGAGACGAACGAGGTCGTTTTTTTTTTTTGTCTTCCTTGTCTAAATTCAAACATGCTGTAGCGATTATTGAAAAGCAAACTTGGAGAGACATAGCGGGAGGCGGGGGACTCGCAGACGGAGAGATGAAGACGAGGTGGTGAGTGGACAGCAGGGCCGGGGGACGGACGCCGCAGGAGGACACCGACGGAGACGTGCCGCGTGGCGGGAAGGGACAGGAGACGGGGGGAGGACCAGCTGTTGGAGCTGGGCTGCGGGCCCTGCTGCCTTGCGATTACGCACGGAGAGAGGACACTGGGAGCCCTGCGAGGCGGCCCGCTCCGGGCTGGGGGAGCGCTCTGAATACCGGCCTTACAAGGGCGAGTGGCTCTGATCCTCCCCTGACACACTTCCCACTGTGTTCCACCAGTGTTGGCAGACCGCTGGGTTACTCTAGAAGCGTTGCACTGGGTGCTACGCCTGCAGCTTTCCCACAGCCTCGAGACGAGCGGCCTGGGGGAGAGGCCTCACACACTCACACACTCACACACTCACACACACACACACTCACACACACACACACACACACACACACTCATACACACACACACAAACACACACTCACACACTCACACACACACACACACACACACACACACACACTCATACACACACACTCATACACACACACAAACACACACTCACACACTCACACACACACACACTCATACACACACACACAAACACACACTCACACACTCACACTCACACACTCACACTGGGTGGCCTTGCCAAAGGAGTTCAGGAGGAAGTCATTCATCCATCTTTGACTTCCACTTTGTATACCCAGACAGTCTCTGTGTATACACGTGCTCATCCACTGTCACTAGGTAGTCTGAAAGCACACGCACATGGCTAAAGGTTTTACATACCAACTTTTATCTCAACGCATATATATATATATATATATATATATATATATATATATATATATATATATATATATATATATATATATATATATATACACAGCATTGTGTTCATTTTAAACTGGGTTTGAGTATAAACATTAGTCAGGCCTCTTTTGACCGTGTAAAATCAGATGACCCTCTTTACTTAAGTCTTGCATCTCACTCTGTCATCTTCTTTGTTAACCTCACAAGCTTAGCAGAGGTAAAACAGTACGTAGTGCGGTCACAATGGCAGTCTTTGTGCCTGCCTCTCAATGTTTCACGGCACATTAAGAGTAGAGGGAATACACTTCTCCTCAGTCTGCCTCTCCATTCACCCCCAACCCAAGTGAGGGCTGGTGAGGTAATGGCAAAGCAGGGGTGGGCATGTGTGTGTGTCTGTGTGTGTGTGTGTCAGTGTGCTATAGATATATAATGTGTGTTGCCACCTCATGCCAACAGTTCACAATTTGAGCTCATACAATTATACCCACACCCTTAAACACAACCGCACACTCTTATGCACACAAAGTGTGTAGTACTAAGCTAACAACGTCTGCCATTAGGATCCTAACCAAAGCTCCACTGAAGCTGACAGCTGAGCCACCCCATTCGTTTAGCAGGGCAGCGTCAGTGTGTGTCACATGACTATAAAGAGACTCAAAGAAGCAGGAAGTTGGCCCTTGTGTGACATCATGCTATGTGTTACATGCGACTTCTTGTCTGACATGACTACAGAAGTGCTGGTAAAGTGTTTTGGGGAATACTGAACTCAGTGACTTACATCTGGCCCATTATGGAGGGAAAATCCAGCTGAGGGGGAAAAACGGCTTTAAAAATGCTCTCACAATGCCGCTCAGTGTGGAGGAGTTTGTGCATGTGCACTGCAGGCTGTTGTGCCAATACCGCTTGGCAAGGGAGGATTGTGCGCTACACTATTGTGTGGGCATGGCTGAAGAAAGTCCGTGCCTCTCTCTCTCCTTTCCACCGCTCCTTTGTCCTTTTCTGCATCTGTCCTTCTAGCCTTCTTTGCATTCTGTCTCTCACTCTAACACACACATTTCCAGTTTCAGGCTTTGCAAACGGACGTTGTGAAGAACCGCATACGCACTGGCTGACAGTTAAACACAGGACTCGGGCTTGCGCTGAGGCCTGAATGAATGTGTGCGTTACTCCCTCTAGTGGATAGCTTTGAGAACACTCGCACACAAAAAATGATAGTAAATTAAAAGTTGACTTTCTAACTGAGAAGCTGTAGAATTGTTCCAGACAGCTGTTTTATGAAGTCAGGAAATGTATCTATGCTCCAATGAGGAAAAAGTTCATCACTGTTCATATATCCTGTCAGTGAGTCATTTGTTTAGAATTAACAAATTGTGTAATTTTTTTTAGGGGGGGGGGTGGGGCTTTAATTAGACTAAACAACACAGATTGTCTAAGTGCATTGGTTTGACTGATTCTCTGTCCACTTCCAAAAGGTGTTTATATAAAATCTCTTCAGCTGGAGTCTGATTGGCATTGGGATTTATAGTTTGTTTTATTTGTATATTTGTTTTGGCAATCTTTGATTGTACACAGAATGTGAGGAGTGGTGGAAATGAAGGGGTTTGGAGGGGTTTGGCGGGGTTCCGTGGGGTTTGGAGGGGTTTGGGCGGGTTTGGTGGGGTTCAGTGGGGTTTGGAGGGGCTTGGTGGGCTTCAGTGTGGCTTGGAGGGGTTTGGTCGAGTTTGGAGGGGTTTGGTGGGGTTTGGGTGGGTTTGGTAGGGTTCAGTGGGGCTTGGAGGGGTTTAGTGAGGTTTCGCGGGGTTTGGACAGGTTTGGTGGGGTTCTGTGGGGTTTGGTGGGGTTCACTAGGGTTTGGAGGGGTTTGGTGGGGTTTGGATCACATTGGAGGTGTAACAGCTTTGAACACAGGCGATTTATAACATATTTTTATCAGGTGTAATTCACAGCTCTATCTATGATAAGTACATCAACTACCAAGATAATTTAAACAAACTTATGCTGTAACGAAGGTGTGCGGTTACACCAGCAAACAGTTGCTTAGGAGATCCATGCTCATTACATGGGAACCTCTGAAACACTTGAAACAGGAGCATTAGCGTACACGGAGAGGGGAGGCCTTGAAGCTCTGATTTGTGGCCTTGTTTTGGCTGCCTTAGAATGTCAGCCTTGCCAGAAGTAACTATATACTGGGTTTTCTACTCAGATCTTTGACCATTAAACAACTTTCACTAATGAGCCACCAGGCATATGTCTGTAACCTTCCCTGCTCGGTTTACTATTCTGGATTATATTAATCCACTTCACTTTGAATTGGAGACGCCTTCACTCACAACAAGACCATTAAAGGGCCTTTGTTCTGTTTCAAGCATTACCGGCTCCAATATCATTCATCACCATAACATATACTTTCACTTACCCGTGCATACACATGTGTCCAGATATACTGTATACATTTTCCCTTGATGCAAGCATTTAAACAGTGTGCAGTCTCTCTCGCTCACACACACACACACACACACACACACTGGACACAGTGCGATTTTCTTTCTACAGCTGTATCCCTCTCTGTAACAACCACCAACACATGAGCACAACGTGCTAAATGTTACCACCGCCCCCTCTGTGAGGGCGAGCGCCCCAGCGGCCGGACTGGTTCCACGTGTGCCGTGCTGGAGCATCTGGCCACGGGCTGCGTTAACGCAGCGGCCTGTCTGACACTGGGGGGTGCGGGGGGAGGTGGGGGGTCTCCCGGAGCTCAGCTCCTGATGAGCATGAACCCAAAGACCCTTCTGTTTCACAATCCCAGCCCTTAATCATTCCCTCCTGCCCCCGCGGTGAAGCTCGGGCACTGACTAGGACATGGAGGGTCTGCCTCTGGAGCCTCTCTGGAGGTGTGTGAGGACACAGCAGCCATGTTTAAGGGACGGGAGCGGGACGGGAGCGGGACACCACTCAGAGGACATCTGCGGTTCCGCCTGCGCTTCTTGAGAAGGGAAGACATTATTGGGAGGGACAGATTGAGCCGTTTTCTGCCGAGGAAGGTACTGATGAAGGCACAAGGAACGGCAGCTCTCTGTCAATTACCTAGAAAGCATAATCTAATCCAGTCACTGAGTGCTGAGGCACTTGAACAGGAATACATGCAGATAACCCATTTAAACCCATAACCTACCTGAGGTGGACCTGTCTCAGCACGGGGACTGACAGGACATGTCAGAAAGAGAACAGGCTGAAAACACCTGTGGTTTTAATTGGTTTTAGTACACCTGTCAATGTCACATTGTTCACCTTCAGTTAGAGTAAAGACATCACCAGATGTTGGAGGTGTCTTCACACTCGTCAAGCTATGTGGCCAATCAGAGCACTGAAGTATTGTCACGCGTTTAAAACTGCTTAGGTCATGGAGAAACCCTGCACACATGTACACACCTGTGCACTCGCCCTGTAAGTCTTGCACGTGTAAACACATTACCATGATGTCAGAGACCACAGAGGTGCTCCTATATCTGCTACGTTTAAACTCAGCTCAAACGCCCAGGGTAAAAGTAAAACACTGTAATGGAACCCAATCGTTTAACACACATTAGGATCACGAGGGCACTCCATAAGGGTCACGCCCTCCACCAACTGTATTAGCAACACATATCCCATCTCACAGGTGTACTTTTACCCATCAGTAGCCCATGAGTTATCAACCCTCTACGCATTTAATCACTGATTTATTTCTAACCACAGGACCAGAAGTTTCTGGAGTTCCTTTGCATGGTGGACCATATGCAACACAGCTTTAATGCACAGTAGTGTGACAGCTGTAGGTGTTGTGTAGGTAGGAATGCATTAGGCAATGCTGCTGGGGTTTTTATATGTATCCATGACGTTGCTGGGTTGAGAACTGTCCAGCCAATAGCTGAGCTGTGCTCAAAAACGTTATGAAGAGTTGGAGCCGGCGGACGTCTATATAAAGAATGCACATAAATATAGTGGTAAGCGCTACACACCTACAGCTAATAAATGTATGTAATAAAGTTGGTCGTAAACGATTGTGTACCTAATAAAACACTGTGGGCATATTTCCCCCATATACTCAACTTACATTATTCCCTCTTTAAATATATATCATTATTTTATTTCTTGCCTTCATTTTATACCATTTGGTAGTGTTCCTAAGATGGAATTTCTATTCATTTGTATTTTACTTTTCATTCAAGTAGGCAACATGTTCACAGCAGGTGACCAAATAACAAACTCTGAAGTCTTAAACATGTTTTTATTCGATATTTCACACTGCACTGTTTTCAAGGAAACTGCATCACACATCTCAAAATACCCAGCGTGTATGTTTTTATCTTATTTTCATCAAAACTGAAACTAGCTACCCCCTCCTTTATCATTACTAAGCACTACTGAATGTTTGATTCTGGAGGATCAAACCTTCTGTGACTTTCATAACCACCCTCACACTTATATGTGGAACATTACACACTCAGGTCATGTCTATCTAAGTGGAAAAAATGGAAGGACGTCTTGCTTTCCAGTAGGCCTACATCATGCTGAAATTGACATGCTCCTGACACATTCTAAAAAGCCTATCACTATGTGGTAGAGCTGTGTTATCAGAGAACTGACCTGACGTAATCACATAAGGAGTTTGCATCCGGGACCAGAACTTCACCAATCAGACTCTCTTTGAGGAGGAGTGGAGCTCCTTCCCTGACTGGACTGCAATCCTGTACATTGGCTGTGTGAAAAATGGACCTGTGATCTTGATTAAGTAAAATACAGAAAAAACAGTATTGATGTGTACTAAGGTATTCAGTGAATTTTAAAGTTTTAAAAGTGATATTATCTTGCTTAAAATAATTGTTGTGTTCAATCACTTCTGGAAAATATAATTATAATAACAGATAATTAATTAAAATTTTGAAAAGATGTAAACATGCATTTACAAGATCACAGGAAGAATTGCTGTGTTGTGGTTGAGCAGTGCTCAGGTTGCAGATCAGTCTTTCATAATACTTGTTTAAGGTCAAAGGCCATGACAGGTAACGGCATGCCACCAGATCAGCTGAGAGAACTTCCTCTCTTCTATCAAATTTGCATTCATCTGAAGATGCTCTCTGGTTTCAAATTTATGACATTTATGAGAGATTGCTTTATGAGAGACATGTGAAATATAAATAGTGACATACATTATATGCATATTAAGATTTATTTCTGGTTAGTTATGGATCTGTTTATTATTGTTCTTTTGATATTGTGATCATGTCTGAAGAGTTACTATTAGTATAACTGATACATTTTATTTGCATGTGACTTTATAGAAACACAAAGACTGATTGCAAGGAAAGGGTGAAATAAAGCCCAGACAATACTTAAGACACACTATAGAATAATTAAGAACAATTACACCAGCATAGCAGAGTAAAGACTCCCCCATCCCACACACATACACACACACACACACACACACACTCTCTCTCACGCACACACATACTCACACATGCACACACACTCACAAAAACTCACACTCACACATTCACACACACTCACATGCACACACACACACACACACACTCACACACACACACACACACACACACACACACACACACACACACACACACACACACTCACACACACAAAATGAAGAAGATGAAGCCCAGAGAGGGGCTCTGAATAGGCCAAGGTGAAAAGATAAGTTTTTAATGGATCTTTGAAACAATCTAACAAATGCAAAGAGCTTGTATGGAAGGAGATCCACAGATGGGATGTCATGTGGCTGAAAGTCGAGATCCAAGCTGGGAAGAAAGAGGGAGGTGTGGGGTGAGAAGCCCAGCATAAGAGGGGCATAAGAGTAGTGCAGTGATGGAGTGAAAAAGCTTTTACTGTGTTCTTCACTGTTAAACCCTTTATTCTGGTTAGTCTGATGGGCCAAGGCCATAGATGATGAATTATATCCTACTTTCATACATTTACAATTATTCTTAGCCCTTGAGAACTGGCTATTTGGGCTTTGAACTGGCTACTGCCTTGTCTACTTAGAGTGTTACTGTAAGCAACAAATTGTAAAATATCAGGCCTTAACTCTTTTCTCTCAGTTTTATGAATGTTTAATCAAAACTGAACCTTCTGCAAGCACTTTTGCTGCTGTCTCTTGGGAAAACGGAACAGAACAGCGAGGTCTTCGTTTAGTTCCGCAAAACTCCGCCCCCAAAGGTTCCGCCCCTGTCTCATAAATCACGGCTTCAGATGGGCCACTGGCAGCACACACTGTTCGGGGTTTCTGTGCCTTCTGCGAGGGTGGAGCCACACATATAGATGATTTCCATTATGTAATACAAAAGTGCTGCACAAAGCCGTGTGCCTCTGCACAAGTCCAGTTCAAGTTTGCTGTATTGCCTCAGTACTTAGTGTAGACTGGAACAAGGTGACATTTCTTCTGGTCAGCAACAGAGCAGCACAGTACACAGGGCTCTGGAGTGTGAACGCACAACACAACAGAGCAGCACAGTACACAGGGCTCTGGAGTGTGAACGCACAACACAACAGAGCAGCACAGTACACAGGGCTCTGGAGTGTGAACGCACAACACAACAGAGCAGCACAGTACACAGGGCTCTGGAGTGTGAACGCACAACACAACAGAGCAGCACAGTACACAGGGCTCTGGAGTGTGAACGCACAACACAACAGAGCAGCACAGTACACAGGGCTCTGGAGTGTGAACGCACAACACAACAGAGCAGCACAGTACACAGGGCTCTGGAGTGTGAACGCACAACACAACAGAGCAGCACAGTACACAGGGCTCTGGAGTGTGAACGCACAACACAACAGAGCAGCACAGTACACAGGGCTCTGGAGTGTGAACGCACAACACAACAGAGCAGCACAGTACACAGGGCTCTGGAGTGTGAACGCACAACACAACAGAGCAGCACAGTACACAGGGCTCTGGAGTGTGAACGCACAACACAACAGAGAAGAGCAGAATGAAATTCAATAAAACACGAACTTTAAGCACACAAGGCACAAGGGCACGTTGACAAGTAAGAGTATCATAAAAATGTAAGGTTGTTGACTGCTTATGTCTGATCCGAGGAGGTATGTATCTCAAAAAACTGTAAACACTGTAAAAATAAATTGGCAGGAAGGGGGGACATCCCCAGTAGCAGCAGGAGAACGAGGGGTAAGTGTCTGTAGCAGCATACCAAGCATCGCCTCCAAGGGTCAAACAGTCTACTGTATTATTCTCCAGCTGAAAGTGCAGGTGTACAATAATGATGCATGTTAACTTAAGGATGCTGGATGGGATGATGTTGCCATGGTGATGGAAAGAGTCTTGATTTGTCCAGGTAGGTGGTGCAGGGCAGCAGTGCGTTAAGGAGTCTGACTGACTCCTGGAAGAAGCCGTCGGGGGAGTCTGGCAGAAATGGTATGGATGCTCTGATACCACTTGCTGGAGAAGGACAGGAGAGATCATTCACAATCCTGGGAGGCCAGTAGATGCAGCGCTGCTGGTCAGAGGTGTTGGTAGTTCATCGTGCCCCTGTAGAAGGTGGAGGTGCATGCAGATATACAAAAGTAGCTGTATAGCCTTCTAGTACTAACTAAGCACTACCCTCAGTGATCATCTCGTATAATCCACATGCTCGGTGTTTGTGAGGCTGGTGAGGTGCAACATATCTGCTCTGAAGACTGTTCTACATCAAGTTCCAAAATAATTTACCTCATTCTACAGTCATGAATAATACCACTAAAAAACACATATTGTACTACGTTAGTTAAATCCACACACCACCTTATTTGTGTCTCTTGAAGGCTATTAACCGAATGACGATGATCAGCGTTGCCTGTGTTTCTAAGCAAATATGGAAGGGAAACGACGCCTTGTTGCATTGGTGCAGGAAATAGTGGCGGTTCTGTACTTCTCCACGTGCAAAGAAGAGCGCGCGCGTCCTTCTGCAATAACTGACACACTAGATGGCACTAAAAAACTACAAACCCGCTGTGTACGTCCAGCCGTTTAGGAGGAAGTAACTGTCGCGTGTGGCTGTTTATCAGCACACTATTGAATCTGTGTAACTTTCAAGTGCTGACACAATACTAGCTACATTATCAATACATATCACCTTACATACTGCAGTAGTTTATTGTTATACAGACGCGTTTACAGACCATATATTTAAACCCACTGAGAGAGTGCGTAAAGGTGAATGCAGTTAAAGCTACAGCTGGTAAAACTAAATATTGTTTGTTTCATACTTAAAGTATAAGAGAAAGGAGGGATTACGTGAATTGTTTCCTCCACCTAGTTAACATTATTACATCGCTTACGTGTTTTAGAACAATTACGGTTGACATTTCTGCATCATGGTAATATCCACCGCCTGCGGCTTTAAACTATCGGACGCATCTTTCGTCAGCGGAGAACCGCTGGATGTGTGCTGTAGGTACTGGATCTGTGCTGTAGGTTCTGTTATCACACCTTAGCGGACACACACAGTTTGCTCGTACCGATAGGACATCCCATGAAGTCGCTCCACCCTAAAAGGATATGGTGCGTTAGCGCGGAGAAACCATGAATCTGAAGCGAGCTGAAGTTTTTGCAAAGCGCTCCTAACTTCGGGCTCAAAGTCCAGAGTGTGTGGAATCACATGGCGTTATGAGAATGGTTCTGAAATGGCTGTAGCCTCGGCACTTTCTAGTCACCGAATACAGAAAAGTGGCTTTTTGGAGGTCCTGGTGCGAGACCAGTGGCACAAAGTGTTGGCGAACTTAAACGAGGAGTCCCTCACGCTGAGCTGCGAGGACACGGGACAGAACCTGAACGGCATTACCAACGGGTCTAACGGAACCGGCGCCGGTCACACTGAACCCACCGACAGGACAGATCTCACGGATTTACCGGAGCAAGTGCCTGAGGCGATCGCTAACAGGAAAAGATGTGTCAAAGTTGTGAAGCAAGACGTCGGGGGACTGGGTATCAGCATCAAAGGGGGGAAAGAGAACAAGATGCCGATACTCATAAGTAAGATCTTTAAAGGTCTTGCTGCCGATCAAACGCAGGCACTTTACGTGGGAGACGCGATATTGTCCGTAAACGGAGTAAACCTTCGGGACGCCACGCACGACGAGGCGGTTCAGGGGCTGAAGCGAGCTGGGAGGGAGGTGACGCTCGAAGGTAAGAAGGTACAGTGTAAAGAAGTGAAGACTTCTGATTAGGGTTCTTTGAGGGTTCTTTTGTTCTCCAGAATTCCGTGTGAAGATGTGCAACGCTACCAATACTACCAATAACCCACACAATTTTGATAAACAATACAAGAACGTCAATCAACATGATGAGGGTATTGGTATTCCGTAGCTGTGTTAAACGCTGTTTCCTGATGATTAAAAATCCTTTGGGCGAACCATGTAGTGCTTCCTTTAACTCTGTCTTGTTCACTGCACATTTCACAACGCACAGAACTGCGCCAGTGCAATGCAGACCGAGTGAAGTGTTGCGACATTACAGGTAAAATCCCTCCAGTATCGGGTGTGTTGAACTGTGTTGCACACATTCACAGTGTTGGGTGTCAGTGACCTCTTGAGCACATACCAGAAGCCTAATATCCTGCTTCCATCTGATTATAGTTGAGAAAGTGCATGATAACGTGACAAAATCGGCACGTTTGTAGGTGCACGTTTTGCTATGGGTTATGAGCCCTTGGGGCAATTAGGATGTCATTTCAGCCACAGCTTTAAAACGGCATCGATTGAACTGTAACCCTTATACTGTGGCTCCCTGTACTCTCGTTAGAGTAAAAGTAAATGAAGTGTAACTCTTGCTAGTGAACCTACTTGAGAGGCTGGGCTGGGTTTGGAGTAGTCTGTGGCTTCTGTGGCCTGAAAATGGCTCCACACGACTTCTATGAGATCATTGATTTGAAGCTGCATTTAATCTTTCACACTCTCTGAAACTTTATTCTTATACATGGTTACATAGGATTGGACAGAAAGCCATTTTTTAAACATTCATTGCAAATAATGGGAAGAAATGGGTAGTTTCCATGTCGTCAGTCATCCTGCTGTATTGTTCTAGTTTGACCTCCGCTGGCCTTAAGCTATGCGGTAGGGTTCAGAAAACAGTTCCACACCTGCTCTTTCTCTTGTGGTTCAGCAAACACAGATGTGTCCTGCTTATTGTGTAGCCACAGTCTGATGATCACATGCTTTGAGCTCTTCTGCCTGATTCCAGATCGACCTTTGATTTAGTCCCTACAGTGAGATGTACAGGTGATGACATACCCCAAGCACGTAAAGACTTGACCTAAATTCTGCAGTTCTGGTCATATCACCATATATCGCCTTGATATGCTTCTCGAGAAATATGTTGACGGCTTGGTCATATCGGATCAGGTCATATAAGAACTGTTTTCCTGTTTGGTCCAATATACATTCAGCTTTTTGCTGGTTTATTGTTTAACTTGAAGTTGGAAAATGTCTTAGACTGTTCTGCTTTGCAGGCACAAATATGGGCGAAATAAATAATTCATTTTTTTCCTGTCAGTAATGTTTGCACGCCTTTTTAGTTTGGATCACCACACATAATGGGTATTTTGCTGGCCCTGTTTCACTAGGATCTATGCCACAGGCATAACTCTAGTTGATTTGCCTTTGATGCTCCTTACACAAATATTAGCGCTGCAAATGTGTGTCTTAATTGTCTTAGTCCTCAGGTGCACAATTAAAACTTGGAACTGGACATCCAAGTCCTGATATGTGGCAAGATTAGAAACTCAGCAGACTGGACTTTGGGGAGATCTGCTTGTCAGCACAGCAGAGGAACATCCCGTCTGCAGCTAAAGCTCACACACGGTGTATTTTGTGTCTTTGCAATACTCTGTATCCAAATGGTAGATATCTACAATTTTCCACTTGGAGCTTATTGGGTGCCTTTTTATTTGAACTTGCGCAAACAAAAGCCTCCCGTTCTGCATTAATCAAATACAGTATAAAGTCCCTGACCAGTAAAGAACAGAACGTAAAATGCTGGTTATGACTACAGCTGATGTTTCAGGCTGATGGATTGGGTGAGTGCTCAAGCACAGAGACTTTTACAATACTGTCTATTGTCCCAGAAATAATTACCCAGACATTAGTAGTACCATAGTCCAGGGATTCTTTTAAAGAAATTGGATTGGAGCATCTGGACCTGTAGATATGCCTTAGGCAAGGGCTGTTGGCTGTTTTAAGTAAACATTTAGTTCCAGCATGAAGTGAAAAACATTCCGTAGAGGCCTCAACAATGAAATAAAGATGATGAAACGCTCTGGAGCTCCTGGCCCACGTTCTGTAGTGATAATAGTGCTGCAAGTGTGACGTACTGACAACAATCGTGGAGGGATGAAGCTGGAGAGATGAAGCAGGCCAGCTTGGCTCTTGCGTGTTTCACTCTATGTGATTGTTGCCTGCACCAATCAGATATGGCAGTGCTGGCTGCATCTGTGTACATCAAAGTCCTTTTAGGTAGATGTGGAAAAAAAAATTCATCAGGTAATACAGCTCCTGATTTCTGCAAGTAGCGGAGGAAGGGATACGTGAAAGAAGATATGAGGAATACGGAGATGAGGCTTGAGGTGTGAACAAAGTGAGGACGAACAGACCATGAACCACAGGGCAACGTTACTGCCGATGCCACTTACAGCGCTTCCTAGGGATGGTTCATGGTGCAGCAGAACCCACACGGGTCATGGATGTCAGAAGATGCACATCTGACTCATGCGATCAGAGAGACGGCAGCATATGAGAGTCACCCAGCTGACGGGTGAAGAACATCTCATCTTCGTCTACAACACTTCCTTTGAGGTGTCATGCACATGCAGTGTCCCTGAAACAAGTATAGACTGGAAAGGAAAACGTACCTGTGAAGCAGTGTGTCATGGTTCTTTGTAAAATCTGGCTTTTACAAAGAATACATCAGACAAGAATATCTGGTTTCTCCTAAATTACAATTGTTTAGCATTTGTTCACATTGCCACTTGAAAATTGTCCTCGGGGAAGGTAACGGTAGTCATGAAACATACGCAGCAACGTCTCTCCGTCACCTGGCGGAGGTTTGGTGATGGAGCTGTGAACGGGTCTTGGCACCATTTCGTGCGCAGTTGTTTTTACTAACACTGAGGCGGCTATACGCAGGGCCAGGATCACTCCACCAGCAAACGACTCCCAGCTCATCTTACCGCTACACGAATGTCTTCTCATTAATGTCACACCGAGGGATTTATGCTTGTTTGTTTACAGTCTATAAAGCGGCCCACAGGCAGAAACCCGCTGTGAGCGTTGCAGCAGAGGTGAGATTTTATGCTTGGCGGTGCAACGTGTGATTGTCACCCTGTGCTGCAGATAACCATGGCTAGGCCTCGGTGGGCCTGCACAAAACTCACACAGCAGAGAAACGCACCTACGTACATATACGAGTCCACATTGTTCCAGTGCAGAGAATGTATTAGGCCTTCATGTTCTTGTGGCCTTATTGGCGTTAATGGAGACAGATATGAAACCCATTGACTGCTCTGGCGTACCATGGCAGACTGCTTTATAATAGCTCACAGATGTGTCGTCAGTCTTACTCTGAAACGCCTGTTTGATCCTGCTCTCGTGAGTCGGGCTTCTTTAATCTAGGCTTTGAAGGGTAGCGCTTCTATGACGAAACTTTGGTGGGGGGTGGGGGGGCAAAGCTCAGGGGACACACCTCTGTTTTTAGGGGAAGTATAAAGGTTATTTGAGGAAACCACTTCTGGTTATCGTTAGCTTGCAGTGTCAGGCGTGTATCGTCTCCTTGGCCTGTCTGCAGCTGGTCTCACAAAACATACAGCAGCTTGTGTGTGTGTGTGTTTTGCTGTTTATGAGTTGGTTTGCTAGGTAAACTAGCATTGCTTTCGGTCAAGATGCATTATGACTGAACACTATTGATATTGCGGTTATCAGACCAGGTCAGACTGGGCTTGTTTCTCTGTTTGGCATTATGTATATTTAATTGCAACAGTGGCTGTTACCGTGGGAGTAACTCGTATTAACTTGCTGAATATATAACGGAGGAAATCAAGGTGGAAAAACCCCCAGACTGGCTAAATGAAGCACAGTCCTTCATCCATGGGTGATGAGTCACGGAGGAGGCCGGCTGGGCTCAACTGTACCAGCCTATAGCAGCTTTCCTCGGCTTCTCAGCTGCGGAGACCCGAATTTACAATGTTGCATGGCTCATGTGTCACCAAGTCCCATATGTTGGAGATGGCAGAGGTTAACAAACATCTTGTTGATTTTCAAATCAGGCTTCTGCATGTAGAACACGCGTGTTGAGACCGCAGACCAGTAGTGTGAGGACGCCACACGCCAGCCGTCTCTGCGGTGTGAAGCACTAACAGACGGGGCCATTTTGGACTGCAACACATGTAAATGTTTAAATGACTAATCAGACATCTGGCCCTGGCCTTACTTTTTCCGTAATTCTTACCACTTGTATCACAAAGGAAGCTTTTCTTTCTCTTAAAGAACACCTTTCTTTTTTTTATGTTAAAATACAGTCAGTTGGTGTTGAAAACCTTGTTTCCAAATCAAGGTTGAGATTACATAACCACGTTTAACACACGAGAAATTGTTACATGGAGTGGGCGTGTTTCAGTCAGTGGGCGTGTTTCAGTCAGTGTATGTGTTTCAGTGGATGTGTTTGTCAGTGGATGTGTGACAGTTGCTTCATGCTAAAGGATTTTAGCAGGCCAAGGTGCTAAATGGATTGTTTAACCTTGTGTGCTCGTGTTACTGCTGTTCCCGAGGAGATGAACTTTCTTCACAAGTCCTCACTAAATGCCTATAGTGACTGCTGTTGGTCTGAGTGTTCAGATACCGAGGCCACCACTCTCCAAATTAAGCTGTCATGTGAAATTGGAATAATTGGCCCTCAGTGTCTGGCCTGTCTGAGATTCATGTCAGTAATAAATAATCCTGAACAGAAAACTTATTTGGGTCTTCACCTGAAGGGGTCTAATGCCTTGTTTTACTGGCCTACCAGAATACACTTCTCAGACCAGCTGATAAAAACACAGATATGGCCATTTGCGAACAATGTGATTTCACATTTTAAGTGGAAATATGTTTCACTTTGGTTCCTGTGGCAGTTGTAAAAAAAAAAAACAACAACAAAAAAAAAAACCAAACAGTGCATGGCAATTTCCGACTTTCAAGTTCACTAAAGTGAATTGATGTTTCCTAACCACAAAACCTTTGTGCTCGTGTTACAGTGAAGTACATGAGAGAAGCTACTCCATATGTGAAGAAGGGCTCTCCGGTGGCTGAGATCGGATGGGAGACCCCGCCCCCAGAATCCCCTCGCCTGGGCAGCCCAGCCTGTGAAGTCTCCAGCCCCCCATCACTGTCCCTGCAGGGTGACCGCAGATATATCCCTCTTAAAATGTGCTACGTCACCCGGGCTATGACAACCCCTGATCCAGAAAACAGGTGAAATACTCATTCTGAAGTGTGACAGCCGAGTTCACAGGTCTTCCATGTACTAAAGTTCATGTGTCTGAAGAGTTGAAAATTGAGATTATTTGAATTCAGTTCAAAATGTTCTGCAACTCGTATGAAAAGGTTTTCCTGATTTTTAAGATTTATCCTTTGGGGGTTTCATCTGAAAATGTATCTTTTACATTTCTCAATAAGGGTGGATTAACAATGATTATATGATGATTATCTCTGTCTCCTTTGTGTTGCAGTGTAAATATTAACTGTAGAGGGGAAATTACTAGGAAGGTGACTTTATGGTCACAATCCACACACAGAGCCCAACTAATGCACTGTACATAACACTTGGTCTTATCTTTTCTCCACCTTTAAATGTGACTGACATTAATGGAGGTTGTAGTGTGTTAACCCTTTTCATACCAGTGCTTATGAAGAGCCCACATTAACAGGGATTTCATAGACACCCAGTGTTTTAAGATTGTAAAATGGCTGGTTTCTATGAAAAATATATCTATATAAAAATGTATCATAAGCTCCTGTCTCTTGAGTACTGCATCAGATATTATATAAAAAGGAGGTGCTAATAGTCGTATGCTAAACCACACTGTGTTGACGGTGACTGATTTAAACATAATACATCTGGATAGCAGAGAGACCGAAAGAGGCTCAACATGGTTCTTTTTGTTTTCTCTGTCGTTCTCTGACTTTCCACATAGCTAGTTTACCGCTACCGTGCTATTATGTCTGTGTAGTGTGGTAGTTTGAAAAATGAGTATGGTGGTTTGTCAGATTAACCAGAACATGCACAGGAAGTCTGTGAGGAAGTAATGTTCCATGGCCAAGTTGGTTGAAAACATTTTAATCTCCCTCTGTTAAAACAGCATTTCTGCCTCTTGTGGGCTCACGCTGGAAACTGTCACGCTGTAGTTCTCGAGCAGTCTGCCACATTAGTATTCAACTTTCTAGCCTCCCCGGTGCACTTCAGTGTTCAGGTCATTTGTCCACATATCCAGGCTGTGTTCAACAGTCAGTGATACTTTTTTCCTGCCCTGGAGCAGAGTTACTGACCCCCCCCCCCCCCCCCCCCCCCCATTGTCAACAAGGTCACTGACACCCATCCTCCTATCCTATTTTATTTTCAGTGTATACTTATTTCGTTAAGTCCTGCTGCTGATGATCCATTCATCAGCGTCCAGGTGGGGCAGGTTCTGACACAGATAAGACCCCCCCCCCTCGTGGGTATACTACATGGGTATTGCTGCACAGTTCTACCGCTGGAATAAATCTAGCGTGAACATGGGCACCAGCATGCGCTACACCCCCATGTGCTAGGAAGCCGACAGCAGCAGGCGGAAATTTAGACAGCTGGTGCAGGAAACGATGAATGGGTGTGGAAAGAGGGATGGGACCTGCTCTTCCTCTGACCGCCTCATCACCGACCTGATGCTCCCAGCCACGCGTCTGTCACTCTTCTTAGCTTCGCCCACCAGTCTCGTTAGGATCCAGACTAAGAATAGTTATTTTCAGTGCTGCTCGCTGTGATGTCTGAGTTTTCGAGAACGAATTGGAAAAATCGTCTGATTTCTCTCACTGTACGTGCACCACCCACTTCACTTAAGAACAGAGGCAGAAACAAGGTGGAGGTGTGTTGACATGCATAGTCTGGGTGAGTCGATCTCCAGTCCTTTTAGTGCGTTTGCAACCACACCACCACTGATGCGTGTGGTTGGGTAGCAGGCCACTCTCAGTCCACTTCTGACAATGACCGACCGAAACTCCAGCTGTGTCTGACGCACATGTAACCGCTTAACGGAGCACATTCATCCAGGTATGCAGATATGGCGTGTGTCTGTGTTTGGTTATTACTTTTACTGCAAAAGGATATTCTTGGGCTGTGGAGGGACTTGGCTACTAAATGTTTTGGGTTTGTCAAAGTTTGACAAGACTTCTTTTTACACTCCTTGAATGAGAGTTTAGGAAACTGCAGTTACAGCCTCTCCTGTGACCACAAAAAGCATTTAAAAAAGGCTGCTGTGCTTTCTAAACATGGCTCAGACGTCCCCGGTGGCTATGAGATTTCCCGTGCTGTGGTTGTACCGGGGGAGAACTCTTCTCGAGTACTGCTCCAAGAGCCTTTCTCCCTCGGACAAACGCAAATACTCCACTCGGCTCCATCTGGATTCTGCCAGCTCACCACCCCCACCTCAAACTCTATCATAATAAGTAGAGCTATTTTTAGCAGCAGGAAGCACCTGGAAATGATATTGTGGATTGCTATGGTTAAGGCTACAAAAGAGGATGATGTATGAGTGAGGTGTGGATCACTATAAGCACAGTGAGACCAGCTAGATTTACTGGGGCCATTACGATTGAAGCATAACTGAAACCTAAGGTAATACTGTGGAGTTCTTCCACAGTTCTGAAAAACACACAGACGTGAGCCACTTTGCTGAGTCTTCAACATGATGCGGTAGTTACAGGAAACAAGATGGAATACGACATGTACAAGTTGCTGGCTGTGTGAAACTACAATATTTATTATTTTCTCTTAAACAAACAACAACTTCCGCTGACCTGGGAAAACCGGCCTCGTTCCCCAGGCAACACGGTTTACCGGTTTCACAGTTCAGCGGTTGCACGGACTGCGAGCGGCGGCCGGCCTTGACCTGCGCTCTGTCTCGCAGGCAGCTGGAGGTGCACTCGCCCGACGGGAAACACACTCTGGTCCTGCGCTGCTCGGACCCGGCCACCGCCCACGCCTGGTTCGAGGCCACGCGGTCCGCCACCAACCACCTCGCCAGCAGGGCCGTCTCCGAGCTCCGGGAGCATGTGGCCAGGAACGGCACCGGCGGGGGCCGCGAGATTCGCCACCTTGGCTGGCTGGCAGAGAAGGTCAGTAGTGCCCCCGAGTGGTTAAGAACGGGGGAGGGACGGGTGGAGTGGGGGATGATGGGTGGGGGGGGGGGGTTACACGCTCTGTTAACCACACACGGACCTCGATGTGCTGGTCGTTTTCTTTGTGTGATTTTCTGCGCGTCAGTCAAAAATGTTATCTCCATTCTGACTGATAGACCAAGAATTAGTACAAATGTGCTTGTTGGAAGTCAGAGGACTCTTTTCATCATCCCTGAATACAGATGTACCAGTGGCTTAAAGTAATTATGTGCAGAGTTTGGCTCATTCACAGCAGGTCCACAGTAGTTTATAGCCTACAGAACCAGCTGCTGGGGCCCATTTGGAGGTATTCCAGGTATTCCAGCCTTGATTCTAGCCTTGAGTTGGTTTACAACTTCTGCAGTCACTTTTAAACTTTGGGGCTGTGTAAAGCTGCCAAGAGCTCCTTGAAAGATAGGTATGCCTCACTTCATTAAGACATCTATGCATTACACAGTGTGGTTTACACAGTGTAGACTGTACAAACAGGCCCCTGCTGCACGTCCCAGTATTCCACCGTTCTGGACGACTTGTTAGGCTGCAAAGATAAGACCTTTTCAAGTTCTTTCAAAAGGTAAGGATGGCAGGGCCCGGCTCTGTTGGCACCCGATCAGCTTCCTGGGCACGGCCGTGCAGGCGTCTCCATCTTGGACTCCTCTTTTCAGCACTCTCTCATTAAGAGAGGCCCGGCGGGGGCGTCCAGCGCCGGGCTGAGGGCCGTGGCGACGTTCTGGGCAGGCTGACTAACCGTCTGTCCTCTCGCCACTCGCTAACGAGCGCCCCAGCTTCCTGTCTCATTAGCAGCTTGCCGATCGAATAATTAGAAAGAGAGGGAAACCTCTGATGGGCTGAGGGTCCCGAGACAGCGTTCAGGCTTCGTGGCTGGGGTTCACAACAAGAGGCCTGTGTGTGTGTGTGTGTGTGTGTGTGTGTGTGCCAGCGCTCCTTTTTAGCTTGTCCATGGCATGCAGCCTTGTGAATAGTTCCCCGCTGATTTGCAGGGACTGGAGAGGTCCAGGTTAAACCAGGTTATGATCATCTATCAGATGCATGAAGCACACATTAAATCTTGCTTGTTTTCCACAATTCCCGGTGGCGAGGGTTTTCTTCTGAGCGCGGCGCGCTGCCTTTTAACTGCAGACAGATTTGAGGAGCTGGGAGCTCAAGCTCACTCTGTCACTTCTGGGGATGTGAGCGAATCTCCTTCCCAGACCAGGCAGCTCTGTGGCTCACCATCATTCTAATAGGCTGAGTCGTATAGCACGGAGTTGTACTCATCTGGTCTGGCTGTAAACCAGTGAACGTCTCTCCAGGTCTAATGTGTGTGATTGTTAGACGAGCACTGTGTTTATTGACCTGAGATATCCATTACCGGCAAAAAAGGCAGATAGTCTGGGCCTTTACTTTGCTACTGTAATGTGAGCAGCTGAGTTTGCTCAGGGTTGCGTCCTGTGGGTGTGGCCTCACCAGGCCCCTCCCCCACACCGCTGCTGCTGTGATAAATGTAATCAAGCAGCAATTTCAGATGAATGACTTCATGACACAGCTTCCATGTTTCATATTGTTCACATTGCCCAAATGTTGGTATGATGAATAATGTGAAAAAGTGCACCGCCTGCTCCGTGTGGGGAGAGGTTGGCAGCCACGGCATTTGGGTCTGGCGTCCATGTTTTCGAATGCGTGCGTTTCAGACGGAGAATGAGCGGCCGCGCTGGAAGCCGGTGGTGGTGGTGGTGACGGAGAAGGACCTGATGCTGTACGACAGCATGACACGCCTGAAGGAGAGCTGGTTCAGCCCTGCTCACACATACCCCCTGCTGGCCACACGGTATTCCACCCACAGCCCCTCACACCCTCAGCCCCTACAGCCACAGCCCAGACGCCAGTGTGAAGACACTTCGGACAGTGATACTCATAAACCACACAACTTCTCTGCTGCACACAGGGCATTCCAGCATATTAGAATGCTAATGTTGCCTCTCAGTAATCCAGTTTTTCAGGACACGTAGTCTAAGTTTAAAACTCTGAATGGAGAATACTCCTGTGGGAAAGTCAACCTTCAGTGTATATGTGCGAATGCCTTTCCCAACCACAAAGCCTCTGTGGCAATACCAAAGGGGGTCAGACTTGATGACATTGTAATGCTTGTAAACTACAATACACTTCAGTGCTCAGAGTACAACTGACAGTGCAGTTCTGATTGGCTGAGTCCACGGAAATATTTTGTTGACATTGCATGGTCTAAGATAACCTCAAGAAAATGGGACTGGCTTATCTGCTCAGTCCCTGTAGGTCCATATGACAGTTTGACCTCTTTCAACACAACTTTCATTGGGCCTTTAGGCTGGTACACTCTGGTCCTGATCGGGGTTCGCCCCAGCCCGGCGGGGAGCTCTCCTTCGTCACGCGCACAGGTACGAGGTTGGGCATCGAGACGCACGTGTTCCGAGCCGAGACCTGCAAGGACCTGTCCCTGTGGACCAGACACATCGTCACGGGCTGCCACGCATCCGCCGAGATGATCAAAGAAGTCACTACCAGTGAGTATGGCTGTGATGGTACTCCATCCTGGTCCTTGAATCAGGTCAATGAACGAATGAAAGAATGTTTGGTTGCATCTACGATTGCTGCTTAATGACATGTTCGCGGTTTTCTGGGTTGAGATCAGCAGCTTGAATTGCTGCGGCAATCCCCAGGAGTTCGTAGATTATGAGGGTTTTTGACCAGTCAGCCTCCTCTTTGCAGAACTGAACACTCTTCAGGGATTGGATAACTTTGTGTCATTCACATCAAAAGCATTAAAGGGAAAGTGTTCATTTAGGATTCCTGTGTGGTCTCTGAGTGGAAAGCAAGTGGTAGATGCCAAAGAACACTGGAAACTGGTTCTCGTGCAGGTCCTGAGCTGCCACTGATATAACATGAAGGATCTTCAGCACATGATACAATAGGACTTCTCTTTCTTTAGTTTAGGAAAGAATGGCTTTACTAATGAAATACAATTGCGTTAAAGTGACATCAGTTCCTGCTGATTAACCAGGTTCTCCAGCTATTTACAGGGACAGATATTTCTGCCCTTCTGACAGAAGAACTTTTATAGGCAGGTGCTTTAATTAAGATTAACCAGAATGCATAACATGTTTGAGGATGACCCAGTCAGGGGAGATAAACTTCAGTACACAGTGTACCAATGAAATAAAAATACAAAAACTGCCCTGGCCCAAACCCCATTGTGACATGTTCATATCTTCTATCAGTGCATTCAGTACAATTTAATTATCATTAGATGTTCAAGTATAATAACTAAAAGGCAACAGATGTTTCATTTCCAAACAGACCTGATAAAGTTGCTCTACAGTGTATAACAGATGGCACTCCATTTTTCTTACACCATGAAGGAGGTTAAGGGTGCAGATGGGGTCTGGAAGCTCTCACCATATTTGGGTTTAATAGGAAAGGGCCATTTGGCACCCAATGCTGTATTCCACTACCTGTGTTTTGATACGGAGAAGGGCAGCGTTTATGCAAGGCCGAAGGGGCCTGTAATTCTGTTTGCTTAGAAAAGGTTTAGACCCTTAATGGTTTATTTCCCCAACTTTACGATCATCTGATCATTAGAGTATTTTTGTTTCCATTAATAAAACTCCTGCCTTTCCAAAACATAGTTATATAAGGAGTGGTTTCACAAAGGGTGACAGTTTATTTCTGCACACAGCTGTATTATAGGTTAGTTGACTGTTTTTAAACATGTATTAGTTATTCAGTAAAACCATGAATCACTTTAAAATGGCAAACTGTGTTAACATAATACAAACAGCGATAGCTCACATTAATTCTGCCTTGCTTCTAAAGGAATTATACGTGTGTATAAGCAAGGAGAACAGACTAAACATGTAAGGTTCTGCTTAAGTGAGGTCTAATATATGGTGTAATTTGGATAATAACTTTTGCTTGGGTGATATTAATGATATTAACGATACCCCTTTATAACTACCCACCCTCCTTTTATATGTACCCAAAAACTGACAATGAAGAAAGAACACAAAGCAACATGATCTACTATAACCTGCACATAACCCAAACGTGTGCTTTTTACTCCACCTGGCTGTCTTGGGCTAGGAGGGGTGGTGGAAGGGGAGGGGGTGCCAGGATGCTCGTGGCTGTGGTTAAATGGAGGGTCTTTGTGTTGGGACGAAAGCAAGAGTGTGGGAATCCCCTGTGGTGGGGGAAGCTTCGGTTAGCCTTTCAGATGGAGAATAAGGTTACAGTATTATCAAACAGGGCTGACGGGTGAAAGTGAGAGGATCCCCGAGTCCTCTTTTAGAAGACTCGCAGTTTCCTCTTTTGTGCAGAAGCACAACCCACTGGTTATTCGAGTAAAGCTTTTCACAGTCCCGCTCTGATAGGAAGGCAGGGTGAAATATTCTTCTGATTTGTCGTGCGAGACTGTTCGGCGAGGAGAGCCGGGCGAGAGAACAACCTCAGGTTCGCACAAAGCCCCGCGCTCGGAAAAGCCGACGCAGAAGCATCGCAATTAGTCAGTCGGCGAGCCTTTCGGAATGTTTTCGGAATGAGGGGCGGGTGGAGGTGGCTGAGCAGGTGGCTTCCTGGCACCCACACAATAGAGCTGGTAATGCTGGGTTTCAGCACACGAGACGTGAGACGGGGAGCAGAGGGAGGCCCTTGAGGCCTGGGAACAGTGATACTGGATACGCTGTGTTCTGGGACTACCTAAAGAGGCTTAAGATAAAGACTTGGACAAGGTAGCAGGCCGTTACAAAACCCCTCTCGACAGAATGAGAGACACTTCGGGTAAGGTTGTGGTTTTGATGGCAAACCACCAGAACCATACATTCCTTTAGTACCTGTCACGCACTTTATTATACTTGGAATGACCTTTTAGGGTTTCGAGTAGCTTCTGTGGGTCCTTGTAAAATATGCATGCTGTTTCCCAGAGGCATCATGGTGCTAATTACTGTACAGTTCTAGAAAGTGTCTTCTTCAGAGCCTCTTAAAAAGAGATTGTTTAGGTTGTGGTGCTCTTGGGAAATATCTCTCTGATGATGATGGTGGGTCTGGCCCTGTTTCAGGCTGCCTGTATAGAGGACAGGACTGCAGGCTGGTGATCCACTACGAGTTGGGCTTCTCCGTCCTGCCCGAGGGGGAGAGCTCTCCTGTTCAGCCCCTCTTCAGTTACCCCTTTGAAAGACTCCGAATGTCCTCAGATGACGGAATACGAATGCTGTATTTGGATTTTGGAGGCAAAGAGGGTGAAATTGTAAGTAAAGTTATAATTATTAAACAGCTTGATCTGACCAGGGATTCCTTACACCAGTGGTGATGGCTCTGGCTCTGGAAATCAGTTTTATAGCGCCTACAGGGTTCTCATTAGAGCTGTTCTGGTATCGCAGCATGTGATTGGACAGTTACTACAGCCAGGTTTATCTAGATACCAATTAAAATTCTTCTCTATAAAGCATCTATTCATATTCATGTTCCTTACACCAGTGGTTCTCCTCTGTGTGTAGCAACTTCCCAAAGATGTAGGACAGAGTTTGCGTTTATCTCATTCTAAATGGCCTGTAAATTTTATTTCCCTGCGTGAAAAATACCACTGGCTGAGTTACATTGATTATTCTCATGCCTCTTACAGCACGTCTGTAACCATCATATGTGGGGGTAATTATCACACAGAACATGGAGTTAGTGTCCATAACTAAGTGAGCTGCGGCTTGGAATTAATGAAGTTAAACCCACACTGCTGGGCCTTTTTTTAATTTATGTTTAGCACATGTACCTTTTCCCAGACACACTCTTTCAGCGTAGAATTACAACTGAATAAATACTGACAATATAAGCTACTTTATGATGATTTTCTTGAAGCCATTCAAAAAAACAGGATTGTATACTTTTTCCACAACCTGCAATCCCCCCTTCCAATTTTCTTATAAGTGGTTTACTGGCTATGTTGTTTTAAATCCATGCAAACCAAATGTTTTGTTTCAACTATATAAACACTAACCCAAATCCAATTACAGCTATTTGGTTTGTTTTGCGAGACCACATTTTGATCAGACATAAAACAGGCTGTCCGGCCAGTCAGGAGCCGTTTTGCACAAAGGATGAACATTTTGACTGGGTTATTGTTTCAAAATTCAAATGGCTTGATTAACTAAATCACATGATTTGGAGAAATGTGTGCTAAACTCTGCAGAGCAGTAGATCTTCACGAATGGGTTTAGGGCTCCTTGACCTTCAAATCCCTGCTACAATGTTTTGGAAAAAGGCGTGTAAAGATCTTCACTGCCACATCAGCCGTGACTTCCCTTGAGATCCTGTGCTTCTCTTGTTTTGTTTACAGCAGCTGGACCTTCACTCCTGCCCCAAGCCCATAGTGTTCATCGTACACTCCTTCCTTTCAGCCAAGATCACCAGACTGGGCTTGATGGGCTGATGTAAACGAGTCAACTCTGAAATGAGGACTCAAGTGGACAGAGAGGACAGGGCCAGGACACAAGAGAAAACCTGAAGGACTGGAAAGCCGGATATCCATCATTAGTTTTTCTTTTCTTTGCTGCGGTTGTATTTGAGAGATGTTGCAGTGAAACACAAATCAGATTCATATAAAATGATTTTGCTAGATTAAACTCAAACTCCACCTGAACACTAACTTATAATTGGAACTTTAAGAAAAGCTAATCTTAGCTTCCAAGCCTGTTCTATTCTGCAAAGTATTATGAACTTAAATGTTAACTTTAATCTAACGTGATAAAAGAGGCTTAACTGTATGACAGCTGTCTGTAATTAGTAATTATTGTCTTATGACCTTGGCAGCTAATACTGGTTAGACAGGCTAGTTTTAAACCATATGAATTCACATAAAAATGTAATGGTGGAAGTGTTTCCCTTGTTTTTGAGGCTCAGGTCTGGTTCTCTGCTTCTTGTGGTAGACTTTCAACAAGGTCGTTCTGAATCATGGTCATTGAAGACACACACAGACAAACTCCATTAGGGAAAGTCAATGCAGTTTTCACAAACAACGGGGATTGCCTGCCCTAACACGCAGAAGCACTTGCACACCGTTCAAGCACTATTCACACACATGCTCTCATATTAATATTGAGCAAGCCATTCGAAAGTCATAACGCTATGACATTGGTTTCAGCATTCTTGAGAATCATCTTTATAAATGACTTGCACACCAACCTTTGCAGAAATTCAGGCACGGTATATATCACCCAAAGCTATTGCTATTTAAAACATGCTTACACGAAGGACATCGATGTCAACATGTTAGGAGACTCGGAAACGTTCAGAGTTCACCAGCAATTAGAATTAGTACAAGGTGAGCAGAATTCCTACAGCAATGTGGTTATGACTTTAGGGAGGAGCCACGCATGATGGCTTTTGTCCCATCTGTAAAATGTCACTCCCACATTCCTGAGGACAAGACAGGTTCCTACACGTTACAGGCGTGAGTAGAAGAGTCCTAGGAACGTATTGGATGATTTGATTTCACATTGGACTGTTATGCAGGGGAACAGTCTGGCTGTGACATGCACTCCGAGTATCTCCGAATGTGCAAAGACAGCAAGCAAAATGTTGAGAGACATGCACAAGGCAGTCCCAGTTCACTTCCAAAGAAGACATATCCTCCAAAATGGGACCTGAGAACTTAATAAAAGCAGATTGAAGGTTGTTTCTCCTGCCTACAGTAAATACTTGGCGTAATGTCGTGTAGTCTGATGTAAACCGAGAGCCTGCTGGTCAGCTGCAGCACCGTGGGTTATTGCTCCCTCAGCCAGAGAGTGCGGGCTGCACACCGCCTTTGAGGGCAGTTCAGGTTGCCAGTGTGGTACGATTCCCCATCGTCCCTCAGGGGGGTCAACAGGCCTTGGGCAGAAACAATAGGCCTCTGTGGGGCTGGAATGTACCCGGTTGTACTGCCAATAGAGAGACCCAGTCATTTCAAGTTGAAAGTGGCCGCTAAGGCTGACCTTGGAGCAGGATTGATTTGAAACAGTAAAGATTTATTCTATACTAGAAAAACAAAAACAGGTAACTTCCACTTATTGCCTACAGAATACGCCTTTAAACAATATACCATAGAGGAAGTGCTAGAAGTTATGCTGCCCACTTTTTTAAAGATGAAACTATATATGCAAGCCAACAGCTTGATAAATCAGGTTTGCCCAGTGGATTTTTAAATAATGGAATTTAAATGTTAGCTGTTGTTGGGACTTTAATGTTCGCGAGGCATTTGCATTAAATGTTAAAATGACCCTAAAACCAACATGAGCCCTTGAGGGGCTGGTGGAAGAGAAGATATGCTTCCGTGGTTCACGTAAGGATGTATATAGTGCACGCGTCAACACTGTGGACTGAATACGCAGGCGGAGAGATGAGGTCATTTAAGCCAAGGTGGATATCAAGCAGGAGTGTTGTTAAAGTGGTTGTGTCCTTCATTAGACCACTCATGTGTGGCCAATTTCAAGGCTGGCTGCTGTTTTGAGTGAAACTCCAACTCCGGCTACTAAAATGAAGCGGGCCGAAGTGGCCAAAGCATTCTCTCATTTTATCCTTCACAGAGCAAAACACAACAGTCGTCCACTGATCACAGGAGCTTTGCCCAGAGCGACTGGCTCGCCGTGGTTGCAGTGTGACGTTCAGAGGTTCATGAGTATTGCAATGATGAAAGTAGAATTGCAAAAATTCTAAAAGCATTTAATACACACAGAAACATGACTGACAGTAAATAAAACAAGATATCTTACAATATATTAATTACAGGGGCGCCGTTTCCAGTGCCGATACTTCAGCTTTGAGAGTCATTCCTAGACAAAACATGTAGTATGTCATCAGATCTTGAGTTACATTGGGGGGTTTATTCCACACTGAAGGGGACTGGACATCACTACCTAGAGGTTTTCTCCACAACCCAGTCTATCACCTGGAAAAAGTCAAAGTAGGCAGTCTTGACATAAAATAGCAAATAGTACAATTTGTGACTAAACAAACCACATCCTCCTTTCATACACACAAATAAACTTTGTACATGTGCACAGACTGTATTTGGTCTCATGTGGTTTAAACAGAACCCACCCTAACCACACCTCTGACGACAATTAGTCATCAAAAAAACCCTATATTTTCCACTGGGGTTTTCTTCACTTAGCAAGCATTCCTACATCACAAAGTCTTGAGCAGACTGTGTCAGTCGGCGCTTCCAGGAACCTGGTCAGCCTTCAGAAACCTTCATAGTTCCTCAGAAATGGGCACGTTGGGGAAGCGGCTTACCTGCTGGGCGTTTCGCTGGGCTGCTTTCTTCATTTCCTCATGCAGGCCCCGTGAGGTCTTCAGGTCCTGTCCCAAATAAGGACACAGGAAGTCGTGTCAGTTCTGCCCGAGACGCAGCCATTTGGAACGGGGCTCAGGTTTGGCTGCTGTCTCACAGGACGTCATGTCTACGGCCGCTGGTAAAAGGCTTTGCTCTGAAATGCCACCCGTGAACAGGCGAGCACTACCCTGCAGACGTTCCAGGGATTCAACGACGGCGATTTTTGTGTCGCTCTGTGGTCTGTCTGGTGGGCTAATGAGGGTAAGGGCTTTTGAATGAACATCTACTATAAATATATAGACAGGCTCAAAGTGCTATGTTATAAGGTCATGCACAGTTCTGCGCTCGTTGTTAAAATGGAGTCACTATGTGAATGGAGCTCTGAACAGAAGCCGTACTAAAGATGCACCGACAACTGAACCGCATTTTCGATTAAAAGCACCGAGAGAGCACGCAAAGTGCTGAGTACAATACTGAGAGACTTTGAATATCACTGAACCACGGAGTTAGAAATGAGCACATGTGGTAACCAAGCAGTGTTCACCATCTTAGCTCTGTGCCTCCATGCATTACTCGCACTTCAGTGGACGATGGAAGGTACCTTCAGATAAAGCTTAGACACGTCGAAGAGTCTGTTTCTGCACGGGAGGAAGCACTCGTGCTCGGGGGCGATGCCGTGGACCTTCAGCGTCTTCACCACCACCTCCCTCAGCATCTGGGGAGTAACACAGCCCAGACGGCTCTTTAGTGAGCCGAGACGAAGATCATCACGCGCCCAGAGCCCTTCTCATCGGGACTCACAGGGGGAGTCTCGCATGGCTGCTTGCCAGGGCCTGATAGCAGGTGTGTGTGTGTGTACATCGTAGAATGGTGTTGATGTGTTTTTTTTTATGTCAGACATTAAGAACGATGATAACAATCTGGTGGTAGTTGAGCCTTTGTAAAATTAAAACACTGAGTAATAAATCTCACATTCCGCTTGACTAAAGTTAAAAGTTACAGTTGAAATACTGGTTAAGAATTGTTACATTTTTTCCCACAACTCAGCCTCTGTGATTACAGCACACATTACGTGGCTGGACTAACTTCATTAAAGATTCGAGCAGATGTAAACCAGGAATGTGAATTTCGGAGAAGGTCAAGGCCATAAAACAGACCAACCAGCACCTTCTCAATGAGCCTTTGTGTGCTGTATGTATACATGCGTGTGTGCCCGCGCTCACCCGGTTGTGTTTCTGGGAACGGGACTCCGTCTGGTCCTGGGTGGGGTTCAGAGCGGCCGTGTGGCCACGCCCGGGCCCGCGGGCCCCCTCGGGACCGGCCCCGGACCGCCTGGCAGGAGCAGCGCCGGACTGGGAGGGGCCATCCTGCAGGCGCAGGGCCGTGGTCGCCGGGCGACCGCTGCTGCCTGTACTTCCCTGAGAGCCCAGAGACTCGCTGCTCTCAGACGTGGCCAACCTGTGGGAGGAAGAGGAACAGAACCAACGTGAACACGCACACAGAAACAGCAAGCACGCTTCGGTTGCTGGGGCAACCAAACAAAATCCACATACAGAGGGGATAATGACGCACTCTAAAAGCATTATTAGTCCTTCCAACAATTTTGTTGCTCGCATTACAAGTCCCGTCCCCCCCCCACACACACTTCAAATTTTTCCAAGAGTTCAATCTGACAAGTTGCCTGGAAACCTCGGGGGTGAGGATAAAACACCACGTCTGTCCTGGTAAGAGTCCATTTGACTCAACAGACTTTTTTCAGTTGCATCTGAAACACCATTCCATCATATCCCGAGTCCAGTAATGCGGTCTTGTTCTTTTTTTACACTGATGACTGCTCTTTACCGTAAGCCCTGGGAGGCCTCTAAAAGCTGCCACTGGAGAAGCACTGAAGTCAGCACACTGGGGCAGCCCATCACGACGGACAGCGGGCCAGCGTGTAGCGCCTGAGCTGTGGGATTAGTGCTGCGTGTGAGAGGCATTTAAAGGCAACTGACATTTCTGAGGGTGCTGAAATGTTACATCATGCAAACGTGTGGCGTTCGGTATTCTGCGCTGCTCCACGTCTCCCCATGGGTCCATCTCGCCACTCATTTACCTCTTTAACGAAGCCATGGAACACAGACCTGTGCTCCAGCTCAGGAGAAGGGTGTGGGAGCTGGACCACGCGTGCCCGGGGCTTGTCAAAGGTGTGAGGCTGTGAGGGGGAGGTGCTTGTCAAAGGTGTGAGGCTGTGAGGGGGAGGTGCTTGTCAAAGGTGTGAGGCTGTGAGGGGGAGGTGCTTGTCAAAGGTGTGAGGCTGTGAGGGGGAGGGGCTTGTCAAAGGTGTGAGGCTGTGAGGGGGAGGTGCTTGTCAAAGGTGTGAGGCTGTGAGGGGGAGGTGCTTGTCAAAGGTGTGAGGCTGTGAGGGGGAGGTGCTTGTCAAAGGTGTGACGCTGGGGGGGGGGTGCTTGGGAAGGTATGATGCTGTGAGGGGGAGGTGCTTGTCAAACCTCTGTGGATTGGTCAAGGTTCAGTGCTACAAACCCTTTCAGTAAAAGAAAACAAATGAGCAGAAAGCTTCCCGTGTCTTGGGGTGGTGATAAACGTCTGGAGAGAACGTTAATTACAGAACATCTACTAGGAGATTAATTCTACTGCTGGGATCATTTTTCAGCGTCACTCAGATATGCAGTGGTTCATGAAAGAGAAATTCTCCCCAAGTTTTGAATATGCTATTTACATCTCTGAGACGACTATAAATAGCGTCTACATGGTCTCAAAATAAAAATTATGAACACCATCAAGTAGTGAGCTCTGTAGTAGAAGGCTGTAGGGATTAACTTACATCCCTTACAGCCACATGACTGCTAAGAGAGAGATCAGCATGGCATCATGGTGAAAGACGCCCTCCTGCCTAAAGCCACGCGTGTGGTTGGTTCTGACCTTCTGTGCGGAAGGGCGTGTGGATCCGGTGGAAGGGCGCGCCGTTTGCGGCGTGGCGGCTCGCTTTGCGGAGTCTCTCCGTCGGGCTCGACCACGGTGGCGGGCGAGGGGGCAGGGCTCAGGGCCAGCGGCACCGGGCAGGGCTCCTTGCAGCACGTGGTCTGGGTCTCGAACCGGATCAGGCGCGACTGCAGTCGCACAAAGTCCCGGTCCCTCTCCAGAGCCCTGCGCTCGTCCAGACAAAACCTGAGGGAACGCGGAGTGTGAGGACGTTAAGGCGCGGGGGGGTGGGACGCGTTGAGGCGCTGGGGGGGGGGGGGGGGGCGCGTTGAGGCCAACACAGCCCGGCTGCGTATCGCTGCGCACTCACTCAAGCCCGTGGTAACGTGCGTCGGCAGCTTGCCGGAACGGAAGTCTGGTCACTTTTCGAGGAGTGAGGTCACGGGACAGTTGGAATGCGTTCTCCCTACAAGCACAACATCAACACGTTGGTCCCAGTGTAATCAAGAAGGCTCAGGATGCATTAACTGTATTTACTCATTCAGATCCACAATTATCAATTCGTCCCAAGCAAATGGCGCATTCCCAACTCGAGTCCATCATGAGATATGTAATTAGGATTTCGCTTTCCAACCCTCGTCTCTGAAATGAGCTTTGCTGAACACGATAAAGGTAATTAAATCCTGTGTTTCCAGTAGGGCTGCGATTTGGAAAACGCCACGTTGGCGAGCAGAGCCGGTGCGCATTGCGAGCCGCCAGAGACGCTCCGTCACGTAGCCAGATGGCGGCATCAGCCGTCTGCATCGGGCGGCGCCCGTTAGCGGTTCTGAGCCGGCCTGTGAATCTTGGCGAATTATGCCACGAGAACGCATTAGTCTGGACGCGATGCATTTTCTGCTGTCATGCCCTCTGCTTGAGAAGAACTGAAGAAACGCTGCTAAAATCTTAATGCACGAATCCAAGATTGGACGAGTTTACACCACCGTCTGTGGGCTAGTGCGAAGGATATTTTTAGAGAGGTGGTCGATTTATCATTTTATTTTCTTCAAGAGTTTCTATGCAATTTTCTTGTTCTTTTCCAATATGGCAGTCTGGCTTTCTCTCGTTGCCAAGAGGTGAAGGCTGCACCAACTGCCCGTAGTGTGGATGAAGTCTGCCAAGACAACACGTCAATCCACTCCTGTAATCCACTAGCTTTGCTGAGAGTCCAGACTTACAGGAGAGATAAAACGCCATTTAATTTGGATGGGCTCATATTAACAAGAAACATGAAATCATTTGATAAATATTTAACTTCAACTGGGGTTCAGTTTATGATTACATTAGTTGGGATTAGGTTTTGATCTGAGGTTGGGGTGGTTGTTGACTGGCAGCTCTGGCTGTAGAATACAGAGTTGAGAAACTGAGTTTGATTCAATGTGCATTAGTTAAATATCTCCAGGCCAGGAGAGCTGTGGTATTCTAGCCTGCCCATGGCCTCCTGGTACAGCGTGAGGCTTGAACGTACCCTCGGAGGACAGGCAGCGGCTGCAGGTCTCCGCTGGGCTGCCCATCAGGCGTGAAGTGTCTGAGGACCTCTCTGGCGTCCAGCAGCGTGGAACTGCCCGTCTGGCTGTCCTTCGGGCCCATGAGACACTCCACAGGGTTGGCGGCAAACAGGCCGGACCTGGAGGGGGCGATGGACAGTCATTATGGGGCCTGCCGCGCATCTGTGCGCAACCCAACACCCAAACACCGTTCACAGTGCCACGCCATGTGTTTGTGCGCAACACGCGGTTTCTCTCGAAGGCGAGACGCAGAAGCAGCAACGGTGGTCTGCTCCCGCGTGGCCCATCTCCCCCGCCACCAGAACACGAGAACTTAGCTCCAGCTCCAAGTTCATTTAACAGCCGCTATAAATAATTTCATAAATATGGCCAAGAGCCAAGAGAGAATGTCAGGAAAAAGTATTTTTATGATTCTGCATTTTTATTAACTTGGCAGACACATACCTAGCCAGAGCTGCGAGGCCTGCTGTGTCCTCGTACCCCCCCCCCCCCCCACACACACACACACCTTAACTGACTCCTCGTGGTTGCAATGTACTGGCAATATTATCTGGCATATGCCTCAATATCAAGAATAGGCAAACTAAGGAGACGCTCCGGTGGGACGGTGAACGGGAGGGGGGGGGGGGGGACTGACCTGTTCCTCTGACGGCCCTTCTGCAGGTTGGCGTGGTTGCGTAGGACGCTTCTCTCGGGCCGTTCTGAGGGCGGGGCAGGTTTATGGTCCGCTAGAGAACAACACCGTGGATCACATCTCTCTCAGACAGCACGGAGACTCGGTCAAAGACTACGGCATTTGTGTAATAATCGTAACAGCTCCTCGACTACTTGTTGACACATTTCTACATTTGTACAGGAGGACTGAGGACGTGTGTGTTTACTGGTGGTGACAGAAGCGTGGTTCTTCTTCTCCAGGGGCGTGTGGGCGGGGTCCTGGGGCGGGGATCCACCACGCATCCGCAGGTACTGCTCTCGGGCCTGGCTCAGGAGGACCCGCAGGTCGCTGGGCGGCAGGGCGCCGGGCGTCTGGGCCTTGGCCCTCCTCCCTGAGCACACAAACGGGTTAGAGGGACACGTCTCACCCCTCCGTGCTGCTGACATCGGCCGACGTCAAACTACCGCTGCCTGGCTACGACGTCCACCGTCTACGTGCAGCGCTCCAGGGCGGAGCCCGTTTAAAGTCAACAAGGGTGTCTGGGTGGGGGGGGGGGGGGGGGGGGGGGGGGGGGTTCCATGATGGTGGTTATGAAACAGGATGGAGCAGTCGGAGAGTAAACTATTAGCAACGAAGACCAAGAAAGCCTTGCAATCAATCAGACAGCATGCCAATCATGTTTCATAACCTACAATTAGACCTGCAGATGCCACGGAGCAACAAAAACCCCCACTGTTCACCACTCATTTTTAGGCAGGCACTCAGGTGGGACCTGAAGTGGTGTGTGTGTGTGTGTGTGTGTATGTGTGTGTGTGTGTGTGTGTGTGTCTGGAGGAATGTGATTGGCCTTCTCCAACACAAGTGCCATAGTGAATGTTTAAGGGTTCAAGCAAGAGGTTCTCTGTTGCCCAGGTAACCACTTACGGAGGCATTCCTGAAGGACCCGGGCTTGCACGCTGGTCAGTCTCCTCTCCCTCTGCAAGAGCTGGTCTCCACGGAGACGGGGTAGGGAGCTCAGCCAGGCAGCGGTGCGGCTCCCTGTCAGAAGGAACAGAAGGTTCACAGAGTCCAGCACCTCACTCCCACACCCTCTCAGCCAAACTCCCTCTCACCCCCACACCCTCTCAGCCAAACTGTCACCAGCGTGAGGCGTGTCCCACACACCCCAAACTTCCAACACCATTGGCACTCTGTACGAAACGTGAAACGCACGTCAATGAAAACGAAACGTTTTCATTGACGTGCGTTTCACGTTTCGTACAGATGAATGCTGATGAATACTCTCAGAACAAATGGATAAAAATCTCTTTTTTTACTGTCCCTATCTGTGACCAATGCCTGCAGGCCAGGAGAAATATCAAAACCAAAAGCTCTAATCAACCTTCCTCCGGACGTCTAAAGGGAGACGGACGGTGAAGCCACACTGGGGGGAGGTCAGAGAGAATACACTTATCCAGCTTATCGAGGTGCGGGGGATGTTCATTCAAATGTGTGGCTACAATAACAGGGTATAGAGCTGGAGCACAAGTTCTGATAACCAGCTGCCTGCGCTAAGGCTGTTCAACGTGTGTGCACACGCGTGTGGGAGGAACGGGGGTGGCGAGTTATTCTCGCGTCTGCCAAGAGCCAGTGAGACTCAGACGTGGTGGCCATGTCTGCCTCTACTGAGAGGAGGTGCAGGCAAGGCCAAGGCCACACACACACGCGCAGCCAAGACCACATCACCAGACTTCCAGGTCCTCTGGAGCCACGCTTTACATCTTTACAAACATGGTCGGATGTGTTTGGTATTCTTACCTGAGGATGATGGAACTTTTTCTCTGGTAAGGATAAGGCTGTTGAGTATTTCCAGAGCAGCAGCCCCGTTGATCTGACTGGCCGAGTGTATCAGTCGTGCATGAAGGCCCCCAGTCTCCGCCCCTTGGACCAGCAGGAGATAGTGGCCTTTCTCTCCTTTTAGCTCGACTTCAGGGGCTAAAGGAAAAGTGTTAATAATCACTTACAAATGTTTACAAACAAAACACCTAATATAGTATATCAGCAGAACAATACTGCAACGTGACCATTTTCATGAACAAAAAGGTTAGCTATTCACTTTTCTCCCTTTTTGAGTCATACAGAATTGTATTAAAATATGACCAGAAATGCAGGGAAGCGAGTGGACTGTGCTGAAGTGAAACTGTGGGCTGATACCAGATAGGACGGCGGGCCGCTTGGCCACAAAGGCCCTCCATTTGGTACTGCTCAGCTGGGTGGCTGGGGGAAAAGCTTCAGTGCTCACCACACAGGACAGGCAGAACAGAGCCCCAACCTGCCACACACGCGCACACACACACACACACACACACACACACACACACACACACACACACACACACACACACACACACACACACACACACACACACACGCAGATTCCAATCAGTGTGTCTGCGACTTTTGCAGAGATAGAGGAATCCTTTACCCAGACTTTGATAGATTTGATGAAGTCCCACAGCCCGGAGATAAAAAGCATCATTTTGTGTGCTAGCGAGCAGCTATCTACAACGTACCTCTCCACGCAGAGCACAGAGCTTGCTCGCGAGCACTTGGGCTTTGGCTGATCTGCTGGACAATGTGCTGGAAATGTAAGTCAAGGTATATGCTAACAACAGAAGGCTAAAGCTCACACACACACACACACACACACACACACACACACACACACACACACACACACACACACACACACACACACACACACACACAAAATGGGCCAATGATTAGCTCTCAGGGAATGGAACGTAGTCTTGTTGAAAGTGACTGGATGATTTATCAAGGTTACAGTAAGTAAATGGATGACTACAAATGTTGGACCATGTTTGTCTTTTGTCAGCCATTCAGTCAAGGGCATCTGAGTGAAAAGATTAATAATTCTTTGATGTAACGACATGAGAGTTGACTGGTGTGAAATTATTACAGACAGCAAATGGTGGGGTGTGCAGGGTGAACTGTCTGAACACTCACTAAGCATTCCAGTAAATACATGCTAACCAGAGGCTTGACCCAGAAGCTAAAACCCATTAAAGGACCTACAATCAAAATAACTTCACCTTGGGAAGTAAGAAACTTGCGACGCCCTGCACAGAAAGTCGTTAAGAGAGACAGTACAAAAGGAGTCGCACGTCCTTCAACCTTATAAACGATTCAGAGGAGAGACTTGAACATTAAGAGCCGATTCATCACCAGGCCCGACGGAGTTGAAGGATACAGCAGAACCTGGGAGTGTGAATGAAGTAGCAGTGGGAGATCCGTAACTCGTACCAGCTGAATCAGCTCCAGCGCCGGCTGGTAATAGTGGAACGTCTGTATGCGAGACCGAATACATAATTGGCCCCGTCACGCTAGCATTTCTCGACCCGAGAAGCTAAGTTTTCGTAAATTCATGGGCTGGCAGGCACAACATAATGGGGGTTCCACGTGAAGGTGGCACGGCAATGCGGCGTGTGCAGATCTTTGTGAAAATGAAGCGATCGTGATGGGAACCCTGGCCTTCTCGTCTTCCCTGATCATTTGTAGAAAGAGAAAACGGTTGTGGAAATGCACACGTCAAATAAAAGATGTCTGTGTCAGTCAGTCATCATGCTTTATGTAACTAGCTCCAACTGTACCTGATGCATTATGTAGCAAACCTTCTGCACACGGTGTGCACGCATGCACCTAGACTTAGAGACACAAATGGAAAGTGCCTTTTGGAAACTGGGTTGGAAGACTGCCTGCCAACGCCGCACTATCATGTAGTGTGTTATTAGAACTTTGAAAGTTTTGGAGATTTAGTTTTTAAAACAAGCACGTTTTGTTCTAAAAAGACTGGAAGTCCAGAAGACGCTGAACACGCTCCCGAATAAAGAAGAGATAGAAAGAGATAGACGACAAAGCCAGATTCAAACCACCAACTCACCAAATGGTGTGGCCAACACAAAAGTCCGATATGGGTCGTTGCAGAGCTACAGTTACACCAAAATCTGTGATCACAGAATTCCATGACTATACAGCCACCAGCACACCATCTGCCATTCCTGACAGCTGTTGTCAGAATATCTGACCCCACTGTACGGTCATAATGAAGGAGTTAAAACACCCATCAAAATGGGTTTTAGGTGTTATAGTTTCTGCTGCTAGCTCTCTACTGATCCGACATAAATACCTTTCTGCAAATGAATGTTAGAGAATAACACCTGGAAACGTATTCATTGGTGTTTAAGTCATTTCCGCACATGGGTACTCACTGTTTACTTACAGCACAATGTGTAAAACTGTTAATTAAATAATGTTTGATGTATTACAAAGATTAACAGCAAGTTAATGTCTACAGTGACAGAAGTCGATGGTCACAGATTTCAGCGCTGGTGCAGTACACACACATAAGTAGTTCAGTGACAAACACACTATTGAGGCCTGCTTCACCCCCCCAAACCTATTAAATCTCAAACCCAGAAGCAGACTGCAGACGAGAAGTGAAGGTAAGCAGATTTGGAGTCAGTGAAATAACCAGGCCATTACTCAGCATTTTTAGATGGAAACGCAATCTTGGCTAACTGGGTGAACGTAGTTATATATACTAACGGACAGAAACCCTAAAACTTGAACTAACTTTTAACAAAATATATGGTATTACTCCTTTTAAATGCTATGAGAGCAGCAAGCAGAAATACAAAAGAGAAATCAGTTCAATTAGACCACTGAAATATTAAGTGTAACGGAACGCTGTTAAATTTGAACAGATAACTCGCCACTCTAGTACCGAACCATTTGAGCTTCATTTCACAAAGAAATCCCACTTTACGCATGTCCACACCATCATTTCAGATCCCAACGCATTCTCTCTGTGCGATCTCGGCGACAGATCGGGGGGGAGAACCGTCGCAAACTCATAAACACAGAGACACAAAGGAAAATTATGTTTTAATGCCCATCACACTAATAATGCTCATAAACATGGCGGGTGCGCGAGGGGAAGTTAATGGCGCTAATCAGGGAGAGGGCAGTAAATGTGAGAGGCGTGTGAGCCGAGCCCTGGGTAAACAGCCTGCGGGGTGCAATCTGCTCCCTCCGCGCCGCTAGCGCCGTTGCTGCGGTCGCGGGTGATTCATCCGCGGCGGAAAAACTCATTACCGCTACATTCCACCCTCTCTCTTTATGACAGGGAGAGGGAGGAGGGATAGAGGGACTGGCTGAGGAATAGAAAGCGAAAGAGCATACAAGGGAAAGTGAATAATGAGAGAGAGAGAGAGAGAGAGAGAGAGAGGAGAAAGTAAAAGCGCGTTTGAACAAAGGGGAGATAGACGAGGGAAAGTATGAACGCATGTGAAAGAGGGAAAATTCCACCGAGAGAATAACCGTTACGACGGCACTACATAACGCGCGGCTTCGTTAACAGGTGTCCGCTAGTTTCTGTGATGTGGCAATATGGGATAATACTGTATCACTTATCCATTATTCTTTTAAACTAGTAACGTCACATTTAAGTCCTGATTCCTAGACAACGTCAGTTTTCTCACATTTGTGACAAAAGTGTTCAGAGTATCTTAAGTATCACTTTTTAAAAATATATATACACAAACATTTAATGTTTAAAAATGCAATTTTTAGAGGTCTTGTTTTAAATTTTCTGTAGAAAAAAAATGACAAAAGTTTCAACATTTTGAACATCTGATTTGTTATGTGACTGCACTAATAAGGAAGAGAAGGCCACTAACCTCAGTCTGTGCCATATGGTCGGTGTAGCAGCAGGTCTCGGACCCCAGGAAGAGCTCACGGCTCCAGTCAGCACTGGCCTGAGCCTTCAGACTGAAGCCTTCAAACAACAGCTCGGAGACAAACTGCAAACAGGGAGCAGACGAGAGAAAACCCACACGGTGAGCAGAGAATATCTAGTAAACATTGAGTTTAGTGCCCCCCTTCTCCAGTTAAGCGCTCATTTAAACAATGTAAACTAATTAAGCCATTTGATTCTCTCAGTTATTTACAGTGCATCACTACATGTGGACCCCATAGCCCGAGGACGAACCCTCATACGTCATCTCTCTGATCCCGCACGCTAAACCTCCAAAATGTTCCACTGGTGCTGTTTCTTATCTCACCGCTTCCCCAGTACAGTCTCCAGGACAAACCACCCAAATGCTCCTCTCCCTCTGACCGCAGGATGAAATATCTAGGACAGGCTATCTGAACTCAACATGCACAAAGCGGACACAGAGCTTCTCAGTGTGTCGTAGATTCATCATCAGAAAAGCCCGACATAATCTCAGAGTTACGATGCAGATTAGGAACAGAAGGCTCTGGCCTGCACATTAATGAATCATGCCATTTATGTGGGTTTATGGATTTGAATGCAAAGTCCAAATGACTAACTTTTCCATCTATGAAGCCAGTACAGATGTTTGTCTAACTGAGGGACCAGTGCATTTGGGCTGGAGTTGCTCACAGTGCCACTTGCGTTCCCTAGATCAGAAGTCCCACACAGATGTCTCAAAAGAGGGAAAGATTGCTTTCATTTCATGTTTTCCAAAGCCATCTGTCATGTTAGCCTGTTCTGCTATTTGGGCATCATGTGACCCCTTTTGCAACTCAGGAGACATAAAATGTTAGAATGCCTTTCATTGCTTTTGCTGGAGAACAGCTACAAAATGCAATAATTACCTTTTCAAGGCTGAAAGCAAATCCAAATTTTACATCTAAAGCATCAGCTAGTAACATGTGCTACTAATACCAAGTCTCTCTCTAGATTTTTTTTATTTGTCTTTCTGTGCGTACATATACATTTTTTTCCTCTCAGTGCCGCTAGAAAGTCTGTGAAATCTTAACTCATTTACTGAGCAAAAATATACAGTATTAAAATACTGAACTTCACAGATTCTTAACCTGGCTTGACATATTAATGTACTGGCAGAGTTAACTAGGTTCATATGGAGTCTCAGGTCATAGCCAGCTTGGCTGCATAACAAGAAATAATACCACATGACTAGCGTCTTAATAATGTCATCAAGATATAAGCACAGATTTATAGAAGTGTGCCAAATCTCAAATAAAGCAGATTCCAAAGTTACATAAATCACTAAATCTTCTCAAATATTTTCATGGCTTCTCCTACCACTGCTGTGTTGGCAACACCCGACTAATGCTTCCCTGCCTACTTGCTAACATCCAGGTTTCCAGTCATATCTCAGCATGCTTGACTGGCAGCACCTCATGGACCAACTGAAGCTCAAACCCAGCAAAGCTGAGCCTCTGTACATCCCAGGAACACCCCATCCTCATCTTAACAGTCACCGTTTCTTTCACAGACACCCTGGTCTAGCCTCCTGAAGCGGCTTGTAGCTTAGGCATATCTTTGGACAACCAGTTATCGTTTTTGACTCATATTTGGACTCGTGTTTCAAGCCCAACCCGTTCATGCAAATCTTTTTTGGTAACGCATGAAGGATTCAGCTTTTCCTCTCACAGGAAGCTACCCAGGTGCCTGTGCAGTGTCTCGTCATCTCAAGGCTTGACTTCTGCAACTCGTTACTTTCTGATCTTCCTCTATGGGCCATCAGACCTGTACAATTGATCCAGAGTGCAGCAGCACAGCTAGTCACCTGCAAAGTCAAAAATTAACATGCCCCTCACTATATGGCAAAGTACCTCCAGTACTACAAATCTCAAGGATGAAACTCATTTTGCATTTCTGATGGCTATCAACATTGCATTTAGCAATTTTGTGGTTCAACTTTGATCCTAACCCACTGTACTAGTTTGAAAACCTTCTAGGAGTACTTCTTAAAATCATTCTAGATAAGTGTGTCTGATGAAACTGGTCTCCACCAATCTATTGTGAGGCAGAAGATATACAAATGGAGGAAATTCAGCCCCAGTGCTCCTTTCCCAAGGTTGTCCAGCAAAAATCACTCCAGGCATGCAACAAATATTATAAGAAGTCACAAAGATCTGGAACTATGAGGACCTACTACCCTCTCTTACACTGAGTAATGTCAATGTTCAGGAGTCCACCATCAGGTAAACCCTGAACAAGAACACCATGCATGGCAAGATACCCACTAGTGTCTAAAACAAACACCTCAGACCACCTGAAGCCAGAGGCCTATTGGTAGAATGTTCTGGGGACAGAATAATCCAGAACATAACATTCTGGTCTGAATGAAAAGCATTATATTTGGTGAAAACACTGCATTCCACCATAGGAAGCTCATCCCAGCTGTTGATGATGAGGGTCATGGGGATGACGGGGTCAGAGTTTGGAGATTCCTTGGGTCCAAAATGGTTTGTTGCTATTATTAACCTATGAATTCCAGATTGTTCCAGCAATGGGAGAATGTCAGTGTATCCATCAATGAATTGAAGCTTAACCATAAGTGAGTCATGCAACAAGACACAAGACCTTCAGCACACAAATCTGTCAAGAAGCAGTTGAAGCAGGAGAAATTTAAAATTTTGGAATAGCTAAATCAAAGTTGAGACCTTAAACCAATTGAATGTTGTGGAAAGATCTTAAAGGAGTGGTTAATTCAAGGAAGCACCGAGTTGAAGCAGGTTTTAAGTTGGAATGGGCCAAAATTCCTACCCCCCATTATAGACATTGGTCACCAATAAGTTAAACAAATGTTTTGTTTGTTTGAACCTGTTGCTCAAAAGGGCACATCAGTTACTCAAAACATTAGGGTCCATATGTTAAGAACACATGAAAAAAATATTTTATGTTGGACAATTTTGCTCAATAAATACATTTTAAATGTTTGTTTGGGGTGTGAGATAATGCTAGTGTATACATTTCTTATCTGATCACATTCAAAGGCTTGGGAACCCCAAGAACTAACTTAGGTTTATTACATTACTGCCCTCTGGTGGCCCAACACTGAAATTATAAATGAACTAATAAACTAGGACTAATGAAAACGTCCTGCAAACTGTCAAACCTTATGCTCATACATGCTGCAGGCTATGACGGTCTAACATACAGATCTGAAAAAGCTTAATAAAAGTCATCAAAGAATAAGTGTTAGAAGCACCTTTACATGTGAGATTCCACCATAACGCAAACCCAGACCTAATGTTAGGCACTCTACGCCATATTAAAATCTTACATCATTGCACCTCTTCTCCTACATCTCCTGCCTACATGAGGCCCCAATATTAATATAGTCCATCATATTCAACCAATTAAGAATGGTAGGCAAGTAGTCATGGTGGTTCAGGAGCCGGTCTTGTGACCATAGGGTTGTGGGTTTGATTCCCAGTCTCTAGGCCATGACTGAAGTGCCCTTGAGCAAGGAACCTAACCCCACCTGCTTCCCGAGCACCATGCTAAGGCTGATCCACTGCTCTGGGCACGAGTGTACTACAGATCTCTAGTGATCACTAGTGTGTGTGTGTGTGTGTGTGTTCTCACTGCACAGATGGGTAAATGCATCGGACTAATTCCCAGGCATGAAAATGGGTCAGGGGTTAAAAAGGTGAGAAGACCGGGGGGCGGGGCATGTGACGTCATGGGGATACGGCGACGGGGCGTTGACATGTGACGTCATGGGTATACTGCGACGGGGGGGGGGGTGGGATGGGGGTGGCTGCAGGTGTACGGGGATACAGCGAAAGGTGATGCCAAATATTACGGAGCTCGTAAGGTGACGTCATGTAAAAAATATAATAACGCGTGGCCACGACTTACTAACGCGTGCGAACAAGATAATTAATTATTACTTTATATAAAGCCAGGTTTATCTTCCTTGGGCAGTCAGTTCGCGAACATCCCTGGGATCTGCTTGCTTTGCTGTGAAAAAATAAACTTTGTTGCCGCGTGTGAAAGGCGACGTTAGTATCTCGTTCCCACGCGTTAATAAGTCGTGGCCACGCGTTATTTATTTATTTTTTACATGATGTCACCTTACGGGCTCCGTAAAATATAGTAAAATCCATTAAAACATTTTTTTGACTGTCATGTCAATGGATTCAATGTAAACGCAATCCGTAAACGCAAGAAGCCGCTTTCGCCATTCCGGATGGCTCAGTCAAAACCATTACGTCTTAATGAACCAATAAATACATCAGCGGCGAAAATTATTGTAAAAATACCAGGTTTACGTGTTTTTATTTTCTAACATGAGCTAAAGCACAGGGTAGACTCAAACGACAAGAGTTTACAACTTCATCTTCAATCTTTTCAGCCCTGGCGCGAATGTTCTCCTCACACGTCCCTGGATTCACCGGTTACAACTACAGACACACTAGAAAAAAATCTTGTTTCTTATTTTATGTCACCGTTAACTACACGGGGTTGACGCGAACTTAAATAGGTAGATAGATGGGCCTATTATCACAAGAGCTTGTGGTTAGATCTGACAGTGTTCAACGCTGTAGCGAACGACAGTAACTTTGTTTTACCGCAAAATATGAAAACGATTGAAACCATTAATAACCCAATTAAATCCACCCAATTAAAAATGTACGATCTGGTAAACGTAGTGGTAAATGTACGCTCTTCTGACTTGTCCGCGGTGTAGCACTAGGTCCTGCTTCTCGTCCCGCTTAGCAGTAAATGAATAACATGAATGAAGAACGTTCGTATGATTGAAACGCTATTTGGCCTCTATGATGGTTCTGGGCGGAAACTGCTGGCCACTGTGTCATTGAAATAGCCAATTTCGGAAGTGCTCTGTTTGCTAATTAAGTCAATATGATAATTAAAATATAATCTCCCGACCCCCCCCCCCCCCCCCCCCAAACAAAAAACTCATCGGATCTACACGATTCACGTAGGTCACCCTTTTCAACTTCAAAACGGCGAATTTCGCCGAAAGGTGACAAATTTTCATGCCTGAATTCCGATTGAGGTGGTAGGACACCAGCTAAGGCAACCCCACACCTTTAACTGGGTCTCTCTTAAAACAGACATTTAGCAGGCAAATTCAAGATTTGTGGTGTGGTCCACCAAGCTATGCAAAAACCTCTGAACACAGACCGCACAGAGAGGCGGGAGCGTCACGTTACCCTTTTCTCTCTGATGAGCAGGCCTCCTCTCCACAGCTCATGTTCATCGATGCAGTCGTCCACGGCAGAGGGAGAACATATCTGTCCTGAAAGGTACGAGGCTGCCATCTGCCATCTATGGAGGAGAATTACCATTAGACCCAATGATAATGCTGCTTCATTTCAACCCCCCCACCCAAAACTAAGAACATTTCCAAAATCAAATAATAAACGGTTGGTTACCCTGCACTGTGCTCAGTGACAATGGTCATCCGTGCAGAGTGCCACGCCTGTATGTGCTTCAGGGAGCCAATCACAGGCAAGAAGTCTTTTAATCCCACCTCATCCACACACAGCATAATTACATCTAATAGAAATCTTCCTGTCAATAAGGAAACACATTTCATGTAACATTTAACTTAAGTCAAGCCCAGCACAAAACAAAGATGCTTCATAAAAACCACAACTTTTCAAACCCGACAAACGGACTACATCTGAAGGTTCCAAAAGGCACATCTGTGTGTTTCTAAAGATAATGCCATCAGATGAATGTGTGTCATGATTCTCCTCCAACTGGGTAAGCTTGGTGAGGGTTAATGGATGGGTACCTGGAGGAGGGAGTTGGTCTGCTAACTGATGAAGGGCCTCAGCTGCTTCCTCAAAGAGTCTAGAAAGGGGATCACAGAGGAAATGTAAGGAGGAGTACATTTATATGCACTCTATAACAGCATTTTCTATAACCGTGCAGTGGATCACTCAAATTTTCATAAACTGGTTTTTAGACTCATTCTGTGAATGAAACTCGCTCTGGGACACTGAGCACACACTCTGCGTGAGCTGGGGTCTCGCACTGCTGGCTGTCGTCCTGGTCCTGCAGAGTACTGGCACAGGTGTCCACAGCAGAGACCACAGGCTCCTCGCTGTCACTGCGACGCACACACACCTCCTCCCACTCCGAACTGCAGTACTGGAAATGTACACATGTGAAAGATGGACTTTGGAATGAACCAAACCTTTAAAAAACCAGCATAAGTGTGTTTTGATGTGCTTTATATGTCTGTGTGAACTGTAACGAGATTACCTGCGTTGGTACACATAATGCTTGGATAGCAAAGTACCACTTCTGTGAGCCAGGACTTCCACTCACAGAGCAAGCTGGAGAAAATAATGACCAAATCAGCCAATACAAGATGATTTACTGATATATAATGAGATTACAGGTTGTTTACGCGCGAATAAGTTTACCGGGTAAAGGTGAAATCCCAGACGTAGAAGCAGAATTGGAATTTTCTTTAAGTTTATCGTGTATTTTTCTCGCAGTCTCAATACCTGAAACACACCGCATTTATGTAAAGATAACTTCACTGACTCACTCTGAACTCGGGCTTTAAAAGCAGCTTTAAACTTCATGTCTAGCTCGCTACGAGAGCCAACGTTAGCTTATCTATCTAAATAAGCTTAATAGCGGAACGATATATTTTCTTACCGTTAAAAGAATTCGGTTTATTCGGCTCCACGTTAAATATCACAACAAGTACATATCTGTCCATGTCTGCACTTTAATTTCACAACATTTCAACTGACTAACAAATTGTACATGACCCAAATTTCCCCGCGTTCTGACGCGGCTGTGTTACCCAAAAATGTAGTCGGGTTGAAAGCGATCATTTATCATTTATCATTCTATCATCTGTGCTAATTATATGTGTATTTTAATAAAATTAGAATGCAACCTAAATATCTATATAATTTATATAACTCATTTATTGCACTTACAAAAGAATATTATCTTTCGTGTGAAATGGGAACTAGTGTTTGCAAACCGACGTTGGGGAAGTAAACCGCTGTAGGACCAGGAAAGCCACACCGGGGTCAAACCTATAGGCAAATGTAGCTACTTTATCTAGCCAACATGTCTAGCTTTTCCAGATCTGCCCAGGTAATGTGACTTTCTTTTGTTGTTGTTTACACTGTCATCCTGGTGTTCTTAGTTTCATAGATGCAACAGATACAAATTGCTTATAAGATGTAATGTTAGCTAACGTTAGCTAGCTAGTAAATCCTTGTGGCTGAAATATGTAGTGTGAATATTCAGTGAACGTTAATTGAGTTGTGGGGTCACGTGAATAACACTACATGATAACTAACAAGTAACTAACAAACATATTTATAAGGACGAACTGCGGGTAGGGTATGATCTCGATACATTAACGTAGCCTCACGACACACATTTGGCTTGGTTTTCACAGCAGTGGGCGACCTTTGCGAGGTCCTGGTACTTGATAGACGCCCGCATGCAGCCTCCGGGGAAGATCGCAGTCATGTGCGCCATACGTCTACAAGGGAAGCATAAACCGATCTACCATGCGTTAAGTGAGTAAACACATGTACAAAAACACACAGTCGCACTGAAAGGCATTAAGCAGATTCATTTTATTATTCTGTATCAGCACGTAGCTGGAATAAAGTGAGGCTGAGTCCTTTATCACGGTGGCTCTGCTGAGCATAACCAGCAACGGCCACAGGGGGGCGGTAGAATCAAGGCTTTAATCTACTGCTTTATGAACACAGGGCAGCACGTTGCATATTACAGCTGCAAATCGATCTGAATTATGGCATCCCGCGGTTCCCATAATACGCATTTTATTTATAACTGCTTGCGTATGCTCTAGAGTGCTGAAATTAGGTTAATATTATGCACAGTTATGCAAGATGAAATATGGTCCTCGTGGGTGTATGAGTTTCTCATTCAGCATCGCAGTTCTAATAGCAGTGATGGCTCTTGTAGGAAGCTGGCACCTCGGGTTGGTGCCGCTGAGTGTGTCTGTGTTCAGCTCACTAACAACCGCCAGCTCATTGTGCTCCCTTCCTGCGACCTGCTGAGGGATTTTGATCAAAGACAGCTTCTGGTAGATGAACAAGTAGGAGTTCTAGTCCTTTCCAGAATTATTTAGCTAGGTGTACACACTAAAGAGTCCCAGCTTCACCCATCGGGCTTAGAGAGCTACATTTAGTTTGACACAAGCTAATTAAAAGAAGTCTCTGGAGTTCCATAGGGGTGAGTTAATAAATGCACACTGTGACCTATATAACAGCTAATGAACATTTGATTTAGTTAACACAGACCTTGTTTTTCACCTGTGTTTATCAGCAATGGTTTATTGTGTACATTGACAATTGGGAATGACTCGTGCTTGAAGAAGTTGCTGTCTGCAATAGTAGTTTGTCCTCTAAAGACCAGTGTAGATTCTCCAGTGTAGCAGGCCAACATTTGTTTATTCAGCGACGAGCGAACCTTGAGTTTTGTATGTTGCGTCCTCTCCTCAGGTGATATTGGAGACCATGTGGTGGTCATGAACACCCGACACATAGCTTTCTCTGGGAACAAATGGGAACAAAAAGTCTACTCATCGCACTCAGGGTAAAAGCCTCTCTGTTTTTGCTCTCCTCTCCACACAGAACGTATATCCATTTCCGATTTTTCCTTTTAAATACATAAACCTGCAACATGCCTGTATTGCACCAAGCCTTTCCCCTAGCTTGTGTCTTGTGGCTACTCTTTAAAGCTAAGAGCCTCTGCTTTCCTCACACAGCTATCCGGGTGGATTCAAACAGGTCACGGCAGTGCAGATGCATCAGAAAGACCCCACCGCCGTAAGTATTTCACTCACAAATGAGGTCCTTTCCACATGACCGCTTTCCTGCAGTGAGCAGGTTGTTTATGTCACTCCCTTCAGATTTATGTGGACACCTGAGGAGGGCACTGTGACCATGGTTTCCAGGCTTAAAGCACCCCTGATACCAAAACTGTGATTGACGCAAACCTGCCCATCTTGATTATTCATTTAATTTTTGGCATGTGCCCTGGAGGCAGGTTTTAATCGCCCTGGCTTAAGCTCAGTTTATCTGTTTGAAATGAGCTCCAGTGTGTGTGTTAATGTGTGTGTGTGTGTGTGTGTGTGTGTGTGTGTTTGAGAGAGAGAGAGAGAGAGAGAAAGTGAGAGAGAGAATTATTTATTTATTTATTGCCTCTTTCTTATTATCTGACATTTCACATAGAATCAGTGGTACAATTTCAACAGTCTCCACAAACGCAGCCTTGCAATTTGGATGAGAGAACTCTCTCTTTTGGAAAGTGCGGCTTATTACTGAAATTGTCTCGCCGTTTGAAGTAGTCCAGCCCAACCTGTATGTCTCCTCAAAATAATTTTCCTTTTCAAAGCCAGAGGCTTCTGAAGAGTGATCTCCCAACACCACTGGTCCTGCCTGATGAATGTTGCAGGCTTGCATCTCCTGCTCCCTGCCCGTAGTACAGCTTCACAAGTGCTGTGTGTAATCTGGTCTGTGCGAGTCCGTGTGAGCATTGTCATGCTCCTGTCCTCCTGCACCTCACCCCCACGCCCCACATTTTGTTTAATATAACGTCGGCATGCAAGCTGCTGTACACAG